>NC_085846.1:119976049-119986049 GCF_035594765.1 Anolis carolinensis
ACCCTTTGTGTTCAGTGGCTTCAGCTGAGCGAGGTTCCAAGGTTGGGCATGTCCAAAGGTCATCTTCACTGGAACAGCCTTGTCCTTCTATGGGGTGCACTGGGGGGGGGGGTGTTTGCAAAGGTTTAAGTGTCCAAAAGTAAAGTGGATGTGCCTGCACGGAGGGTGTGTTGGCAGCACATTGTGCACTAAGGAGTGACCGGCACGTCTCCCTGGCACGAAGGCTGTGCTTTGCTTTACCTGGTGCAAGACCCAGCGGGATGAGTGACCGCTGTCCCCGTGAGACCCCAAAGGGCCAAACCAGAAGGGCATTCGAGGCTGAGAAATGCCACGGAGGGGAAAGTCCGCTTGGTGCTCATACCTACATTTCTGAGCCATTAACTCAGGCCGAGGAACGCAGTGCTTGGCTGGTCAGTCCTGCTCGCTCACTCCAGCCGCCCTTGGACGGCCCTCCCTCTCCTCCAATGGATGGTCGGTCACTTCTGCCGGGCGGACCCGGTAGGAGAAAAACAATCCCACATGCTGTCCCTGTCTCTGCTTTTCCTGTCTTCCTGCCTGTTTATGACACCCCAAATTACATTGGCATGCACGTGAACAAAAGCACGTTCCCATTTTCCTTTGAAGCCTGAAGCTTATGAAAGGGTTTGCTCCCTCTTTGTTCTTACTGTTGAGATCTGAGTCAGTGTTAGCCGTGATCCATTTCCCTACCTGTTCCCACATGACGCTTGGAGCATGGGCTGCTTTTCAGGTCCACGTGGAGTCGATCTCACTAGGACCACCACGGGAGAGAAAACAGAGGAATCTACTGTTGGGAAATGAACAATCGATGTCTGTGCATGGATTGGCAGGGCTATATCTTCTCACCCAACCTATTCAACTTGTATGAAGAACATCATGTGACATGCATGCAGGGCTTGAGGAATCCAAGGTTGGAGTTAAAATTGCTGGAAGAAACATCAACAACCTGAGATATTCAGATGGCAGAAAGTGAGGAAGAGCTGAGGAGCCTTCTCACCAAGGTAGAAGAAAGGGCAAAAGCTGGGCTGCAGTTAAACATCAAGAAAACCAAGGTGATGGCTGTTGGGATTCATCCTGGACTACTCAAGTCTAAATGTAGTGAGATAGATGATAGAGTTAGATTGAGGGAATCCTTCCCCCCTTTCCAAAGCATGCCTAGATAGGATTCACCATTGTTTCCTGCTTCCCGTCCTATTTAGGTCAGCCCACCCTTTGATGTTCCTAGAAATGTAATCTCTCCTAGGGCTCTGACGTAACTTCCCCAATTTGATCCTTTGGAATGTTTATGGCCCTAGAGAAGAAGTGACCAGACCCCCCGAGGCTGACCGCCATTCCAGCTTCCTGCTTTGTTCCAGAGAGGACGCACCTCTGTCCTCTATTAGTCAAGAGGTAGCCTATCTATAGAGCTTTGTTATTTTAACCCGTCTATGTGTATTAGAACAGGATAGATCAGTTAGTTAGATCCAAACCTTTTCTATCCATCAATGGATTTCTTTTTACCTCAATAAATGCTTTTAATCTTTAAAGCTAACTTTGCATCCCTTTTGCCTTCCTGATGACACAGAGGCCTTCCGAAACTCACACTCGCGTAAGTCTCAAGTCTCACCCTGCTGCAATTCTTTACTCGGCTATTTTAATGGGAATTTGCCTCATAAAAGAGGGTGATTAGAACTTAACGGCTCTTCCATTCCCAACAATGGCAACCAGACAGATTGACAACTGGCAAATAGAGGGAGAAAACGTGGAGGCAGGGACAGGCTTTGTATTTCTAGGCGCAAAGATTCCTCCAGCCAGGCTGAGAGGGAGCTCTGGCCTGGGATGGTCCAGCCGGTCACCAAGAGGTGGAAGTGACCAAGCGAATAAACAAGAACAAATGCATGCGCATTCCAAGTGGCTTGTCTCCACGTTCCCTGTCTTACCTCACTTCCTTCCTGTCAGTTTCATGGTACCCTCAATTAACATGTGCATGGGGCTTTGGGGGTCTTCTAGAAAGGTAGTCCTACAGTTGGTCATGTACTTACGCCATCCTTTGAAGTCAAAGGTTATAAAAGACTAGCTGTGCCCGGCCACGCGTTGCTGTGGCGAAGTATGGTGGTATGGGAAATAAAAGTATTGAGGAACTGGTGGTAGTTAAGGTAAAGGGTCAAGGTTTTACCTTACATTAAGTCCATTATAAATGGGTAATATAGCTGTGTGGAAGGGCCTTGAGTCTACACTGCCATAAAATCCAGTTCAAATCAGATCATCTGTGGAAGAGGCCAAGGCCTAAATCTGCCTGTCCCCTGGGCTGAGTTGGTTGCTAGGAGACCAAGTGGGCAGAGCTTAGCCTTCTAAATGGCAGCAATTGGATAAAAGCAATTATTCCTCTCTCTCTCTAATTAGGACTTTATTTATCTTTTTTTTTGTTGTATCAACCTAGAGCCGTGGATGATGGGTTGTGTTGTCAAATTTCGAGGTTGGGGGGCCTGTAGTTTTGTTGTTTTGTTGGTCGCCGTGATGCCATCACTCTTTTATATATATAGAAGACAAGTGCCCCCTTTGCTCCCCGCTTTGTGGTTCTTTGCCTTTAGTTTCAGAAGTCATTGAGTGACCGTCACCCATTTCCAGGGATGCCGCTTGCATGCCGCATGTCCTGAACTTCCGCAGGCCTTCGCTCAAGCTGGAGAAATCTATCCTTTACCATCTGTCTTTGCATTATATCTTTTGATGAACTTGTCCTGTACTCACATGATCGCTTTTACACAAGTTTTCATGAGTAAACTATTTTAATTACACCTACCAATTTGATGTAGAGTCTTTTGTTTTCTGGCCTACTGGATATATGAGGGTTGAATGAAAAGTAATGCCTCCACCTTCGTAACTCAAGAGATGGCAGCCCTGGTCTGGGGCAGGGACTGGCTTGTTCAGTAGACTCTCCTCTACAGTTCCATTTGGAGGGAAGCCTTAGCACTGAATGGTTGTGTTGTTAAAGTGCAAAGTATGGAACCCTGCGCAGACGGTTGGTCAATGCGGCTTAAGCAACGTGCAGTCACTGAATTCTTGACGGCAGAAGGTGTCACCCCAGAGGAGATTCACCAGAGAATGCAAGCTGTTTATGGTGATTGTGTTGATGTGAGTCCTGTGCATTGTTGGGTGAGTAAGTTTAAGGATGTCGAGGTGGGAACATCTGACTTGCGTGACAAACGAAGAGTTGGACGTCCTGTGACAGCAACCACCGAGTTTCACAAGCAAAAGGTTGACAGATGGATTCAGGACGATCGTCGTTCACTCAGATAGGAATTTCAAGCACCATCGGCATTTCACAAGAACGTGTGGGTCACATTATTGCTTTACTTGGCTGTCGGAAGATCTGTGCACGATGGGTCCTGTGAGACTTCTTCCGTGACGGCTTCAGAAAACTTGTTCATCGTGGGCAGAAATGTATCCAATTGTCTGGTGATTATGTGCGAAAGTGAATAGTCGTAGTTAAAGAGCATATTCTAAGGATTATTTCTGTGTTTGATTTATTAAAATATTCCCGTCCAAACCCAAGTAATGAAGGTGGAGGCATTACTTTTCATTCAACCCTCGCATGTTCCTTTGCATGCTTATAAGGGGGTGCTGTGATCAATCATTGGGATAAGCGCTGCTCATATCTCTTTTGACAAAGCAAGATATCCTACATTCTTTGATGCCTCTGCTCAACTGGTTGTTTTTAATCTGCTAATGTTATGCTGAAAAGGAAGACTGAACTCTTGCAAACGGATCCGAGCATTTACATATCTAACACCTACCTTATTCCTCACTCCTTTTTGGACTATATTCTGTTAGGGAGTGTGTGTAGCGGAACCAGCAGCGTCCAGTTAACACCATGTGCAAAAGACTCAGACCAGGCAGAGGAATTGAAAGAACAAAAGGAAACTTTACTTGTTGAGTTGAAGTCAAATAAACAGTTCAGCAATCGTACAATGTCCTTGTAGTTGCATAGGATCAATAACTAATCAATCAGCATTCAATATATATCCAGCATAGCATATTTAAACTGCTACTTGACCGTAGCTAGAGAGCCTGTCTATTTCTGTGCTCTCCCTACAAGCTCCCAACTGACGAATCCAGCCATCTGCCAGCAAACTGATACATTGTTTGAGGCGTGGCTTGCCTCTGCAAAAAGCTCCCTTTTGCAGAGATCTTTTGCAAACAACTCTGCAAGGATTTCTTTACACACACACACATAGCAATTTGGCGCAATATATTCTTCCTGACTGAGATACTGCAACAACATACTGTGTGATGTCTTTGCACAAGTCTTCATGAGTAAATGATTTCAGTACTTCAGGTCTGGTATGATGTGTAAGAAATCAGCGGTGTGTGTGTCAACTGCCAAATAAGATGCATGAAGCTCCATGTCTGGAGAGCTGGCTAAGCCTGGGAGTTTCTGACACTGTTGTGTTTTTGTTCAGGCTTGAGCTAAGCAGGAGCAGAGAGTTTGCAGAGAGAAGCAGAGACAGAGACACACGCAGATGTTGAAGTGTGCTCTCTCTTCATGGAGGGACTTATCCCCACGGACAAAGGAAAGACTATCTGAGATCTCCTCAAAGGACATATTGGTGCAACAGAGCATATTGTGCATATGTTGTTCTGGGTTTAAGAAGAATACATTACTTGTTCTTTATTGTTCCCCTGCGTCACATGGCACATTTCTTCTTTCTCTGGCAAATTAGTGAACAAACATAGGCTACGTATTTTGATTTTCCATTCCGTAACAAGGTCTGCTGATGTGTCTTGATTTTGCCTCCTCTCGGCTTATGGCCACCTGACAACCAGCTCTCGTCTATTTCATGGGTGTTTTAATTCCAACGGGTGAAAGCAACCCTGGTCTAGTGCATAGATATCCATCCCCAGGAAGCACTGAACTAGTTTCCCAGACCAGACAAACCGAGAGGCCTTTTGGTAAGAGGGTCAGGCGGTCAGACCAGACTGATAAGGACAAGGAAGCGTTGTTTATTTACAATTATATTTGCCAAAAACATACTTTAAAAGTCCAGCAATTTGCAAGGCCATCTCAGCGTTTGCATGATTCTCGGCAGGAGGCAGAGCCATGCTTGCCAGGAGGCTTCACTGACTGGGCAGCTGACCACCGGCCTTGGCCTTGACCTTAGGAAGAGGCTGGCCTTGCAAGGCCAGGCACCACCCCCCTCCTTGCAATAAAAGGCCTTTGCATGACTGCTCCAGGTGGAAAGCCCTTTGCCAGCGCCTCCCTCCCACACCTTGGCCTTGGCCACCCTGGCCGGACCCCTCCCACAAAGGCTTCTCTCGTGGAAGGGTGGGCGGCAATGACTTTGCTTCATGCTCCTGGATTATGGGAGGGTCCTGGGTCCCCATTGAAAGGGTCTTTGGCTTATAATGAGAATTTTACTCAGAACATTTGGGGTGCAATGAGGACTAATGGGTGCCCCTGAATCCCCCCCCCTCATTTTGGAAACAATATTGTGCAGAAGAGAATCCAGTCCCAAATGCAAAAGGGGGATAAAGGGGGGGCAGAGCTGGCTAGGGCTTTATGGCTTCCCTTTGGAGTAAATGTAATGAAGGCAAGAGCCCCCCCCCCCCCCCGGTCACTTCAGAAGGCGCTCCTCCTGCCCACCCCCTCCGCTGCGTCCCCCACAAAGGCGAGGTTGGCATTTCCTGCAAGAGGCTGGGGGGCTGCAGCCGGGGGAGGGGTCTTGGGGCCCCCCAGGAAGGTCTTCATGCTGCGCGGGCCGGATCCTGGGGCCCCGCCCTGCAAGGAAAGAAAGCCGTGAGAGGAGCGCCAACGGGAAGGGAGGGCCCGGAGTTGTGGCCCCCTCCTCCATTTGGCCCCATCCTGTTGGGAATCATCCTGGACGACTCAAGTCTAAATGTGGTCAGATAGATGATAGAGTTAGATGGAGGGAATCCTTTCCCTGTTTCCAAAGCATGCCTAGACAGGCTCTACTGTGTTTCACTCTATCCTGTTTACGTCACATCCCTTACTTTGAAGTTAGTAGAAATGTGAATCTTTAGGGACACTAACTTCTCATTGGTCAGAATGTTTTATGGCCCCAATAAACTGGACCATGAGGTTGGAACCATTTGGGTTCTCTCTTCTCCCTTTGTTCTTCAAGCTAACAACACGTCCTGCCATCTCTCCTGGCAAGATGTAACTATTTAGATGTTTGTTATTTTTCCTTTCTTATTTTTCCTTAGAAACCAGTCTAGAGTAGACTACACAGCTCCCAAGCCTTTCTATCTACAATGAATCATAGAATAGTAGAGTTGGAAGAGACCTCACGGGCCATCCAGTCCAACCCCCTGCCAAGAAGCAGGAAAATCTCATTCAAAGGACCCCCGACAGATGGCCATCCAGCCTCTGCTTAAAAGCCTCCAAAGAAGGAGCCTCCACCACAGTCCCTTGGGGCAGAGAGTTCCACTGCTGAACAGCCCTTCTCACAGTGAGAAAGTTCTTCCTGATGTTCAGGTGGAATCTCTTTTCCTGTAGTTTGAATTCAATGGAATTCTTTTTACCTGAATAAATACTTTTTGAACTTTTACTGAGACTCTGCACTCCATTGTCATCCTAAGCTGAAAGGCTTCTCTTGCTCACCCCGTGTAAGTAACTGTTGCATTTGAAAGCTTTTGCTTTTGCTACTCTGCTGCATTTTGGTGGAATCTCCCCCAGAGAGGGTTGAATTGAGTCTAACCGCTCAGAGATTACCACAACACGTCCCATCCTTGCCCCCTAAATGGAAACTTGGGGGCCTTTAAGGGCAAAGATGGGGGTGAAGGCTCCCAACAGGACCCCCACACACTCACTTCCACCCCCATAATTCTTCCCCAGAAGAAAATCACAAGGAAGGGACCCTGAAGGCCATCCAGCCCAGCCCCCTGAAGGAGAGAGACCCAAAGAGAGGCCCCCCAGGCCAGCCAGTCCCCGTCCATCCCGCGAAGGAGACTCACCGCTTCCCAGAGGACCACAGGCGGGGGTCTCCGGCTGTCTCCGTGGGGCCCCTCCTCCTCGGCCTGGGTCCAGGGGGGCCGCACCCGGGGCAGGTTCAGGGGCGGAGAGAGGAGCGCCAGCGGAGGGGGGCCGGGGGGCTCTGGAGGGGGGCGGGGGGCTCTTCTGGGGGAGAGAGAAGGAAAGAAGGAATCAGGAGGGGCAAGGACCAGGGAGAGACCCTTCTGCCCCCAAACACAACTGGACAATAATGGATGGAAAACTCAGGAGTTCAAATAGAGAAGTTATCTTGTGACCATGTGACCTCCTTTTTCACAAGTTTTCATGAGTAAGGGCTGGGCTGTGGCACAGCTGGTTAGTAGCCAGATGCAATTAATCACTACTGACCAAGAGGTCATGAGATCGAAGCCCAGGTCATATTGAGCTCCCGACCATTAATAGCTTAACTCGCTGTTGACCTAAGCAGCTTGAAAGACAGTTGCATCTGTCGAGTAGGAAAGTTAGGTACTGCTTTATGTGGGGAGGCTAATTTAAGTAATTTACTACACCATACACTGCCAACAGTGTGCGGAAAGGAATGAGGAAGTACTCCATCAAGGACTCGGTGTCACGAGTGGACGGTGAAGCAACAGCTCCCCCTGTGGCCAGAATCGAGCATGCACTCATGAAGCTGGAAGCTGGAAAATGTTAAATTGCTTCTCTGTCTGTCAATATGTCATATGTTTAATGGCCTTGAATGTTTGCCATGTCTATGTGCATTGTGATCCGCCCTGAGTCCTCTTTGGAGTGAGAAGGGCAGAATAAATAAATAAAATAACTACCCTGTTTCCCCAAAAATAAGACATTCCCCAAAAATAAGACCTAGTAGAAGTTTTACTGAATTGCTAAATATAAGGCCTCCCCTGAAAGTAAGACCTAGCAAAGTTTTTGTTTGAAAGCATGCCCAGCGCCTGGCAAACAGAATACCAGAGCATGCAGTAAATGTAAATGTAAATGGTAAATGTAAATTGGTAAATGTATATACCAGTTGTACATGGAAGTAATGGTAATAACAAGAAATTCTTGATAGGATTCACAGTTTGTCTGGTTATGCTGGTTTGTGATGACAACTACTGTACAGTATATAATAAATGTTCATTTTTTTGTTCAACAATAAATGTGAATTCTTCTTCATGGAAAAATAAGACATCCCCTGAAAATAAGACCTAGCACATCTTTGGGAGCAAAAATTAATATAAGACACTGTCTTATTTTCGGGGAAACACGGTATTAGGTCGGCTCCCAGGGCCCCTAGGCTTGCACCCGGCTTCCCCAGAAGCAGGGATAGACCCTCACACTGTGACACCCCCTCCCCAAACACCAATTGACAAAGGAGAAGGGCTGGACCTCACTTGGGAGGGGTCCGATGGGGGTCTGCCCCTCTTACCCTGGAAGAAGGAGCACCACCAGGAACAGGAGGAGGAGGAGGAGGAGGATCCCAGCGAAGCAGGAGACCAGGACCAAGGCCAGCAGGAAGGCTGCGGGGAGGCAGAGAGAGCGCAGGGCACGGTTAGGGGACTTGGGAGTTGTAGTTTGTGTTGGGAATCACTCTGGACTACTCAAGTCTAGATGTAGGTAGATAGATGATAGAGTTAGATGGAGGGAATCCTTTCCCTGTTTCCAAAGCATGCCTAGACAGGCTTTACTGTGTTTCACTCTATCCTGTGTATGTCACATCCCTTACTTTGAAGTTAGTAGAAATGTGAATCTTCAGGGACACTAACTTCTCATTAGTCAGAATGTCTTTTATGGCCCCAATAAACTGGAACCATTTTGGTTCTTTCTTCTCCCTTTGTTCTTCAAGCTAACAACATGTCCTGCCATCTCTCCTGGCAAGATGTAACTATTTAGATGTTTGTTATTTTTCCTTTCTTATTTTTCCTTAGAAACCAGTCTAGAGTAGACTAGACAGCTCCCAAGCCTTTCTATCTACCAGGCTTGCTCAAATAATTCGATTTCCCCGTTTGTCGTTAGTAATTCGTTAGTTTTGTAACTTGTGAAGCAATATTCGACCTAGATTGTCCACTCGTGTGGATCCCGCGGTTTCGAACCGCGATAGGCCCTTTTTCTAATGTCGTCGTTTTTTTTCGTTTGGAAAATAAGCTTTTGCAAATCACCCAAACTTGTTTCAGTGCACTGGGGCAACCTAGCGTGTTGTTTCCACCTTGTGGCCAATCAGAGAGTACGTTTAACTCAGGGGAGGGGCTTGTACGTCCTGAATGAAAAGAGCGAGCACAGGGAGCCTCGTGGCTCATTTGCACCGGGAATCTGGAGAGGGTGGAAGTGAGATTCTAGGCAGGCAGGCAGGCATGCAAGATTGCTGCGTCACAGCTTCCTTGGCTGAGCTAAAGATTAGAAGACCGGGAGAAAAGGGTGGGTGGGTGAGGTGGGAAACTGTTGGGTGTTTGTGCAGGGTGTTTTTCCAAAGGGCCTGTGGGCTTTTTTCCCCACAAGCTTGGCGTTTGCCATTTGCCCAGCACTGCAGCCCTGCAACTTTTCTGCTGCGCCATATTGCCTGGTGCGGGGTGGGCTTTTTCTTTTCGGACAAAGAGGAGTTCAGCAGCTTTTTGGGCGTTTGATTAGGAAACCTTTCTTTGCATAGGCATTAAAGTGAGTTGCAAATTGAAGAAATCAAATTTACCAATTTTCATTTTGCAAAGTCTGGCAAAACTCCCCATAATCCACCGAAAAACAACTTGGGGAAAAGGGAGGGTGTATTGTTTTTCCCTCTTTCCTTTCAGTGCGCTGCAAATCTCTTTCTCCTATCAACGCTAGCAAAGTCTGGCAAAAGGTTGCAAGTCCCATTATCCTCCGCAATACCACTTGGTTTGGGAAAAAGGGAGCGTGTATTTGTTTCCCCCTCTTTCCTTTCTTCTCAGAGCTGCTCATAGGGCTGGCAGCAGTGACTCTCTTTCCCTATCAACGCTAGCAAAGTCTGGCAAAAGGTTGCAAGTCCCATAATCCTCCGCAATACCACTTGGTTTGGGCAAAAGG
>NC_085846.1:119991049-120091049 GCF_035594765.1 Anolis carolinensis
TAGACATACAGTGTTGCAGGGAGTCAGGTCCCGCTGTATGGAAAACGGGAGTTGTATCCTCAGTGCTGTTCTTAGGAAAAGAGGATGCGTTCTGACCTTTTGGAACTGTGTCTTGGCATCTTCCAAGGAGGAAGGGTCTGGCCTAAGAGATAGGCATTCTTCTCCAGGAGGTGACAGAGGGAGAAATGCTGATGTAGGCATGAGGATTATTCATTAATTTACAGTATTTATATTCCGCCCTTCCTTCTCGCCCTGAAGCGGATCACAATGCACATAGACATGGCAAACATTCAATGCCATTAAACATACAACACACACAAAGACACAGAGGCAATTTAATATTTTCCAGCCTCTGGCTTCATGAGGGTATGCTCGATTCCGGCCAGAGCGGGAGCCGCTGCTTCATCATCCACTGTGACACCGAGTCCTTGATGGAGTACTTCCTCATCTTCCAGATGAGGATGGATGCATGTATATGTCTATTTGTATTTTAGAATGTTTTTATGAATGTTGATGTAAGTTAATATTTTTTTAATCTGATTTATAGTGTATTGTATAATTTTTTATATGTGTGTTTATTGTAAGCCGCCCTGAGTCCCCTCTCGGGTGAGAAGGGCGAGATATAAATGTTTTAATAAATAAATAAATAAATAATATGTGTGTACATCCTCTGATACTTGTCTATGCACAGCCCGGGCTGTGGCGCAGGCAGGAGAGCAAGCCAGCTGAATTAACTGCAATGAATCACTCTGACCAGGAGGTCATGAGTTCGAGGCCCGCTCAGAGCCTATGTTTGTCTTGTATTTATTCTATGTAAAAAGGCATTGAATGTTTGCCTATACGTGTAATGTGATCCGCCCTGAGTCCCCTTCGGGGTGAGAAGGGTGGAATATAAATGCTGTAAATAAATAAATAATAAATAAATATTAATAATGCCTTGAAATTGTGTATTTTATATGCCCCCCGACCCCGTTTTTTATCTATAGTGGTTGATGTTTGTATCATTACCTCATTTATTCTTGGTTATTAAGTGGGGGTTTTTTGTATGCTATGTTTTAATTGCTGATTTTATTTGACAGCTGTATCATTGTTTTTAGCTTTAGATACGCATTGTAACTGTTATATTTTGTTTTTGTTCTGGGCTTGGCCCCATGTTAGCAGCCCTGAGTCCCTTCGGGGAGATGGTGGCAGGATAGAAAAATAAAGTATTATTATATTATTATTATTCATGCTGAGCAAAAATGTAACCCCCCTTTGTAACTGTAGGTAATTATGAATCTAATATAGTTACATAGAATCTGCATGTCTATATGTCCAATGTCGCTCTTTGTGTCATTGTAAAAGTTCTGCTATTCCCTCTCACACTGGAAAGTGCAATAAAAGATGGATTTCAGTGTGGGTATTTCGCATAATTAGCACAGAATGCTTATTACTTTGATGTATTCCACATGGCAAAACAGCAAATCCCATTTTATCTGAGATCTTTTCCCCATTCAGTCTTAGCGCTGATCAACTAGAGAGCGAATCAGTTGCAGACAGGCATTGAGACCGCTTTTGGTTTGCATTTTTGCTGTGAATAGGTTTTGATAAGCTTGATTGAAAGTAATTGAAAAGTTCTTCATGACCTGCTGACCCCATGCCTCTGGCCTCTCTGGACCCCCGTGGAAGGAGACCATTCGGGTTGGGGCCAGGCCAGGGGGCAATGGGCCCCAAAGGGAGGGGGCTGGGGCGGGAGGGGGTCCTCACCAAGCTCCGGAGCTGGAGGTCCACCTGCTCCTCTGTGGGGGCTTCCAAGGGGGGCGGTGGGGGCGGCGGCGGCAGCAACAGCAGGCGGGCAGCAAAGACCCTGGCTTCATGGGGGAGAGGAGAAGGCAGGCAGTGGGGTCTTCTAAAGTGGGGAGTGGGTGGCCTGGGAGGGCTTGGCCCCGATCCGCTCCCTCCGCCCCCCTCCTCCAGGTGTGAGTCCCGTCCCAGGTGTGCCCCTCCCCCCTTGATTTACCTGGAATGCAGCCCAGGGAAGGGTGCAGGTGGGAGCCCAGCCCACAGCGGCAGAACCTGCGCCCGGACCCTGCCGTCTCCTCGCAGCGGCTCCACGGAGGGCAGTCCCCGTCCCCCTTGCAGGCCAGGAGGGGCTCTGGGTGGGGGGCAGAGAATGCATCATTATATATTTTATTTATTCATTTATTTATTTGCAGTATTTATATTTTGCCCTTTTTTCTCACCCCGAAGGGGACTCAGGGCGGATCACATTATATACATATAGGGCAAACATTCAATGCCCATATACACATAGAACCGAGACAGAGACAGACGCAGAGGCAATTTAACCTTCTCCTGAGGG
This sequence comes from Anolis carolinensis, assembly GCF_035594765.1. NCBI lineage: Eukaryota > Metazoa > Chordata > Lepidosauria > Squamata > Anolidae > Anolis > Anolis carolinensis. The sequence continues at coordinate 119,993,391 of NC_085846.1, forward strand.
GATGTTCGATTCTGGCCACAGGGGAGGAGCAGAGGCCTCAAGAAGGGCAAGGGGCCCACCCCAAAGGGCTGGTGGTGGAGCTGGGCTGTGGGGGGTCAGAAGGGATAATAGCCCCACCCAGGGTGGGCAGGAGGGAGACCCACAGGCACCACAGATGGTTGCAGGGCCGGGTACTGAATCCCAGTTCCCCTACAACCTCTGGGGATGCCTGCCATAGATGTGGGTGAAACATCAGGAGAGAATGCTTCTAGAACATGGCCAGACAGCCCGGAAAATGCTCAACAACTCCCGCCACTTGCTGCAGCGTTGTCCCTGTCACTCCTCCTTGCCCTTGACCTGCCTGTGGCTGCTCACCTATCATCCCCTTGGGCCAATCCACTGTTGTCCATTCAGCCGTAGTCTCCATGGTGGTGGGCACAGGCCAGGCGGTGGGGGCCATCCCCGCTGACCAGTTGGCTGCGCTGACCTCTGAAAGAGGGAGGGGAGGGTGGCGGGAATTAGGGAGGGGGCAACAGCCTTTGTGTCATGCCATGTTTGGTGAGTCCCAGAAGGACGTGGTTTCTGGCGGGAGAGGCCGCAAGGCAGGCATGCGCACTCAAGCACTTGCAGGTCAAGGAAAATAATAATAATAATAATAATAATAATAATAATAATAATAAAACTTCCCCCCCCCCCGCAGGTGCCACCTTGACGTGGTGGGAGGGCTTGACCATTCCAAGGACGCTGAGGGCTGTGCTGGCGGTAGTGTAACTACCGGTAGGTCCAACCAAGCCAGAGAGGCCTCAGCGGAGGAATGCAACCAAGTGCACCTAACCCATTAGCATATGGAGAATCAAACCAAAACGAAGTCTATACTGGCTCGGTCGTCACCCAGGATAAAAAGGACCGCGGTGGATGCTGCTGATTCTGGACATCCATTGACAAGTGGGCTACGGAATCATCAAAACCCAATTGAACAGTCACAGAAGCGACAGAAATATACAATGCCAGAAAACCGCACAGTCATGAAATGCTATTACAACTCTGAACCTGAAAAGCGCGGCTACCAAAAAAGGATGCATCAGCTATGGAAACAAGAGTACCCTGACTCACAGATAACAGAACCCCGACTGGCTGACCAACGAAGATTCATAATCAGAAACAAAGTGTTCAGTGAAGTTGAACTCGAAGAAATCCAGAAAATCTGCAAAGCAAATTACCATCAGACCACAGCACAGACAGCAGCAGAGACTCCAGCAACACTTGGAATGGTGGAACAGATTGAACCAGAAGAAAGAGTGGAGCTTTTGCAAGAATTTGATGAACCAGCACTTGAAACACCTGTTGAACCACCAGGAACCTTGACAGCAAGACAACAAGAGCTCAAGGATAAGATCATGGCTCATGCTGCAGCAAATGCCATAAGAAAACGGCTCCCAACTCTAAAAACAGTGCCCAAAAGACACCTGGCGCCTCTCATGAAAGATGTGAATGCAGCACTCTCCACTGTCCAAATAACATCAATTGAACAAACAAACCAGTTTGCCTACAGTGCAGCAGTGATAGTAACAGAAGAGCTTGGGCTCCTACAACCAAGGCAGCCCCAAAGAAAATCGACTGGAAAACCAAAGTGGAAGGTCAGGCTAGAGTTGAAAATCAAAAAGCTTAGATCAGATGCAAGTAACCTGAAAAATATGAAAGAGAAGAAACTGAAGAATGACAAAATCAAGCAATACCTGATCCGAAAGTACTGGCTGAACACTAGAAAAATTGAAGAAGCTTTGGAAATTGTGAAAGAACAAATTACAGCAACAGCCAGAAAAATTGAAAGGTATGAAGCCAGAATCATCCAGTACAGACAAAATCAACTGTTTCAATCAGACCAAAGACGGTTCTACCAGAGTCTGAACCAAACAACAGACACAGTAACCATAAAGCCAGAGAAAACTGCAACAACAAAGTTCTGGAAAGAGCTTTGGGAAAACAATAAGAACTGCAACAAAAACGCTGGGTGGATAAAGGAGTTTGAAGGAAAATTCTCACAGAACAAAATGGAACTGATGGAAATAACAACTGAAATGATCAGCAAACGGGTGCAAAAAGTCAAGAACTGGACATCGCCTGGTAGTGATCAACTTCATGGATTTTGGCTCAAACATCTGATTAGTTTACATGGAAAAATGGCCCAACAATTCAATGAGATGCTGCAGAAAGGAAGTATCAGTGAATGGCTAACAACTGGAAGAACATACCTGATACAAAAGGATCCAGCAAAAGGAGCAGCACCAGGAAACTACAGGCCAATAACGTGTCTGCCCACTATGTTTAAACTACTGACTGGCATCATAGCTGACAGAATTCAAGACTATCTTGAAGAAAAAAACATCTTGCCAGATGAACAGAAAGGCAACAAACGGAAAAGCAGGGGCACAAAAGACCAGTTATTGATTGACAAAATGATCCTGGAGAACTGTAAGAGCCGAAACGCTAATCTTCACATGACGTGGATTGACTACAAAAAGGCCTTTGACTCACTCCCACACAGCTGGATCATCAAGTGCCTGGACGCCATCGGGATTTGTAAAAACGTTGGCACCTTCATTGAAAACATGATGGAGCACTGGAAAACTGAACTGTTTGTTGGAAATGAAAGTTATGGACTTGTCAACATCAGAAGAAGAATTTTCCAGGGAGATTCATTGTCCCCTCTGCTTTTCATTATTGCCATGATCCCTCTGTCAACAATTTTACAAAAAACAAATCTCGGCTACCAAACATCTAAGAATTCTCACAAAATTTCGCATCTGATGTACATGGATGACCTGAAGCTGTATGGAAAAACGAAAACTGAAATCCAGTCTCTGACTAACACTGTCCGAATTTTTAGCACTGATATCAACATGGAGTTTGGTTTGGACAAATGTTCGACAGTGGCATTGAAGAAGGGGAAAATCATTGAAAGTGAGGGCATCAATATGCCTAATGGCCAAACAATAAAGTGTCACCAGCCAGAGGCCTATACATATCTGGGCATATTACAGCTGGACAACATCAAGCATGAACATGTGAAAACTGTGGTCAGCAAAGAATACACACAAAGGGTCAGAAAAATTCTCAAAAGCAAGCTCAATGGAGGCAACACCATCAAGGCCATAAACACCTGGGCCATGCCTGTCATAAGATATACTGCTGGCATTATAAACTGGACACAGATGGAACTGGACAATTTGGACAGAAAAACAAGAAAACTCATGACCATTCATCACTCACTGCACCCTCGCAGTGATGTTGACCGGCTATATCTGCCTAGAAGATCAGGGGGCAGAGGACTCTTACAAGTCAAACAAGCAGTCAAAGAAGAAGAACATGCCCTGGCAGAATATGTAAAGCAAAGTGAAGAACCTGCTTTGATTGAAGTCAAAAATCAGAAACTCCTCAAAGCACAGCAGACAAAAAACCAGTACAAGAAAGCCACACTACAAACTAGAGCTGACAGCTGGCACAACAAAACATTGCATGGAAAGTTCCTTGACAAAATTGAAGGAAAAGCTGATAAGGAGAAGACCTGGCTCTGGCTCACGAATGGGACCCTGAAGAAGGAGACAGAAGGCCTGATCCTTGCAGCCCAGGAGCAAGACATCAGGACAAAGGCAATTAATAATAATAATAATAATAATAATAATAATAATAATAATAATAGAAGACCTGGCTCTGGCTCACGAATGGGACCCTGAAGAAGGAGACACAAGGCCTGATCCTTGCAGCCCAGGAGCAAGCCATCAGGACAAATGCAATTAAGGCCAAGATTGAAAAATCAGCTGATGACCCAAAATGCAGACTGTGCAAGGAAGCTGATGAAACCATTGATCATCTCCTCAGCTGCTGTAAGAAAATTGCACAGACAGACTACAAACAGAGGCATAACTGTGTGGCCCAAATGATCCATTGGAACTTATGCATCAAGTACCACCTGCCAGCAGCAAAGAACTGGTGGGATCACAAACCAGCAAAGGTCGTGGAAAATGAACACGCAAAGATACTGTGGGACTTCCGAATCCAGACTGACAAAGTTCTGGAACACAACACACCAGATATCACAGTTGTGGAAAAGAACAAGGTTTGGATCATTGATGTTGCCATCCCAGGTGACAGTCGCATTGATGAAAAACAACAGGAAAAACTCAGCCGCTATCAGGACCTCAAGATTGAACTTCAAAGACTCTGGCAGAAACCAGTGCAGGTGGTCCCGGTGGTGATGGGCACATTGGGTGCTGTGCCAAAAGATCTCAGCCGGCATTTGGAAACAATAGACATTGACAAAATTACGATCTGCCAACTGCAAAAGGCCACCCTGCTGGGATCTGCACGCATCATCCGAAAATACATCACACAGTCCTAGACACTGGGGAAGTGTTCGACTTGTGGTTTTGTGAAAGGAAATCCAGCATGTCTATCTTGTTTGCTGTGTCATACAACATCGTTGTGTCAATAATAATAAAACTTTATTTATACCCCGCCACCATCTCCCCGTGGGGACTCGGGGTGGCTTACATGGGGCAGAGGCCCAAACAACATAGAACAAAACATAGGCAAAATAATACAAATCACACTATGAAAAGATAAAACAGTAATACAATCCCTTTGCATGTGCAGGTACATGTGCATGTGCAAAAGGACTTTCCTTCAGCTGCCAGTGCTTGAGTGCACATGCATGCTCAGGCTCACTCCTTTCCTGCAGCTGAGCCCTGATGCTGGGCAAAGGGACCCAAAGAATGTGCTCTGAGGCCGGCCCACTTGAGCACCTTGAGGGCTGGGGGGATAGAGGCCATGGAGGTGCAATGAGTTAATAATAATAATAATAATAATAATAATAATAATAATTATTATTATTATTATTATTATTATTATTATTACCCCTGCAGTGATGTTGACCGGCTATATCTACCTCGAAGATCAGGGGGCAGAGGACTCTTACAAGTCAAACAAGCTGTCAAAGAAGAAGAACATGCCCTGGCAGAATATGTAAAGCAAAGTGAAGAACCTGCTTTGATTGAAGTCAAAAATCAGAAACTCTTCAAAGCACAGCAGAAAAAAAACAGTACAAGAAAGCCACACTACAAACTAGAGCTGACAGCTGGCACAACAAAACATTGCGTGGAAAGTTCCTTGACAAAATTGAAGGAAAAGCTGATAAGGAGAAGACCTGGCTCTGGCTCACAAATGGGACCCTGAAGAAGGAGACAGAAGGCCTGATCCTTGCAGCCCAGGAGCAAGACATCAGGACAAAGGCAATTAATAATAATAATAATAATAATAATAATAATAATAATAATAATAATAATAGAAGACCTGGCTCTGGCTCACGAATGGGACCCTGAAGAAGGAGACAGAAGGCCTGATCCTTGCAGCCCAGGAGCAAGTTATCAGGACAAGGCAATCACGGCCAAGATTGAAAAATCAGCTGATGACCCAAAATGCAGACTGTGCAAGGAAGCTGACGAAACCATGGATCATATCCTTAACTGCTGTAAGAAAATTGCACAGACAGACTACAAACAGAGGCACAACTATGTGGCCCAAATGATTCATTGGAACTTATGCCTCAAGTCCCACCTCCCAGCAGCAAAGAACTGGTGGGATCACAAACCCGCAAAAGTATTGGAAAATGAGCACGCAAAGATACTGTGGGACTTCCGAATCCAGACTGACAAAGTTCTGGAACACAACACACCAGACATCACAGTTGTGGAAAAGAAAAAGGTTTGGATTATTGATGTTGCCATCCCAGGTGACAGTTGCATTGACGAAAAACAACAGGAAAAACTCAGCCGCTCTCAGGACCTCAAGATTGAACTTCAAAGACTCTGGCAGAAACCAGTGCAGGTGGTCCCGGTGGTGATGGGCACATTGGGTGCCGTGCCAAAAGATCTCAGCCAGCATTTGGAAACAATAGACATTGACAAAATCACGATCTGCCAACTGCAAAAGGCCACCCTACTGGGATCTGCACGCATCATCCGAAAATACATCACACAGTCCTAGACACTGGGGAAGTGTTTGACTTGTGATTTTGTGATACGAAATCCAGCATATCTATCTTGTTTGCTGTGTCATAATAAAATAATAATACTTTATTTTTCTATCGCGCCACCATCTCCCCGAAGGGACTCAGGGCAGCTAACATGGGGCCAAGCCCGAAACAGAGACAAAGAAGTATAACAAGATTAAAACCAATATCAATAACTAAGAAACAATGATCACAACAATCAAATACAATAAGCATACAATAAAACACATAGTGGCCATACAAAATGAGGTAATAATACAAGCGTCACTACTATGGATAAAAAGGGGTCGGTCATATAAAAATACACAATTTCAAGACCATTTAATAAGGTGCATCATGGGCAAGTGTCGGAGAGTTAAACCCTTGTGCCGGCTGAACTGCTGACCTGAAGGTTCAAAACCGTGAGATGGTGTGCCCCTAGCTACGTGGGAACATGAGAGAAGCCTCCCAGCAGGATGGCCACACGTCCAGGCATCCTCTGGGTAACGTCTCTGTGGACCAGTGGCTCCCAACCTTTGGCCCTCCTCCAGGTGTTTGGACTTCAACTCCCAGAAATCCCAACTGTTGGGAGCTTGATGGCATTTCGGAAGTCTGAAAACTTGGCTTTTCACCCAGGCCTTTGGTTAAGATCGCCTTTCTCCATCACAATTATTATGCTCCTCGACCTTTTGTACAGGTCGCTCTTCTCCTGATTCCAGATTGCTTGATATTATTCAGGACTCCTCCTTACCTAATGTGACCTTAAATGATTGTAATGCACTTTATCTATTTACAAATTTGTTACTCATAATGTGCACCTTGCTTATCCACTATTGCAACCTCATTGTTTTTAATTTGATGTTTTAATTCTGTGTTGGGTTTTTTTCGCCTATTGTGTATATTTTATTATTGGTTTTTGTTGTTGTCCTTTGATGTTTCATATTTTATCATTGCTTGTATTTTGATTTTGCTGTAAGCCGCCCCGAGTCCCCTTCGGGGGAGATGGAGGCGAGATATAAATAAACTTCTTCTTCTTAGTATTATTATTATTATTATTGACACAACGACGTTGTATGACACAGCAAACAAGATAGATATGCTGGATTTCGTATCACAAAATCCCAAGTCGAACACTTCCCAAGTGTCTAGGACTGTGTGATGTATTTTCGGATGATGCATGCAGATCCCAGTAGGGTGGCCTTTTGCAGTTGGCAGATCGTAATTTTGTCAATGTCTATTGTTTCCAAATGCCGGCTGAAATCTTTTGGCACAGGACCCAGTGTGCCCATCACCACCGGGACCACCTGCACTGGTTTCTGCCAGAGTCTTTGAAGTTCAATCTTGAGGTCCTGATAGCGGCCGAGTTTTTCCTGTTGTTTTTCGTCAGTGCGACTGTCACCTGGGATGGCAACATCAATGATCCAAACCTTGTTCTTTTCCACAACTGTGAGGTCTGGTGTGTTGTGTTCCAGAACTTTGTCAGTCTGGATTCGGAAGTCCCACAGTCTCTTTGCGTGCTCATTTTCCAATACTTTTGCAGGTTTGTGATCCCACCAGTTCTTTACTGCTGGGAGGTGGTACTTGAGGCATAAGTTCCAATGGATCATTTGGGCCACATAGTTGTGCCTCTGTTTGTAGTCTGTCTGTGCAATTTTCTTACAGCAGCTGAGGATATGATCCATGGTTTCGTCGGTTTCCTTGCACAGTCTGCATTTTGGGTCATCAGCTGATTTTTCGATCTTGGCCTTAATTGCATTTGTCCTGATGGCTTGCTCCCGGGCTGCAAGGATCAGGCCTTCTGTCTCCTTCTTCAGTATTATTATTATTATTATTATTATTATGTCCAAAACACCTGGAGGCCCAAAGATTGGGAACCACTACTGTAGACGGCTGATTCTCTCACACCAGAAGCGACTTATCTCGATTTGCTTCTGACACGAGAGGAGACGGGCGCCCTTTGCCCTCCTCCTTCCTTCCTTTCTTCATTCCTTCCTTCCTTCCTCCTTCCTCCTGGTTGCATAATTGGTGCCAGGACCGCTGAAAGCTCCTCCCGGCTGGAAGCATGGAGCGCCTCCTCCCTCCAAGACATATAAACAAACAACCAAGAGGAGACTTGGGAGAGGGAGGGTCTCAAATCCCAAACAGGAAGGAAATCTAAGTTGGGGAGGGGGCAATGCAATGGGGCTGCCATCTCTGACTAGCTGCATTGTTCTCTTGCACACTCAGCAATGCTCTCCCTTCCAATTTTTTATTTACTGTATTTATATACTGTTTTTCTCACCCCTTGTTTAGTAATGTTTGCATAATAATGGCAAAATTCAAGCCAAACATACATGTTAAATCCTCTCGGTTTACCCCACCTCCGAATTCTCCTATCACACTACAGTGCTTTATTATCGACCTCATCAGATTTTAATTATACTCTCCACATACTACTGCCCAGTCTTTTACTATTTTAATTTGTTTTAATTTGTCGGTTTTGCTTATTATTACACTATTGTTTTAACACGGTGAATTTTTGTATAATTTTAATGTTGATGATGCCTGTTTTTGCTCTGAATTGTATTTTTATCTTGTTGTATCGTGATAACTTGGGCTTGGCCCCATGGGAGCCGCCCCAGGCCCTGAGGGGAGATGGAGGCAGGATACAAAAATAAAGTAGTCGTTGTTGTTGTTATTATTATTATAAACCAAATCATATATCTAAACTATATATATATATATATATATATATATATATATATATATATATATATGTATGTAATGTGCATAATTAGGGCCAAGTTAACAACAAAACCACTGGGCCAAATCACACCAAATTTGGCCACAATATTCCTCACTTTCAAAGGAATGACATTGCAGCTTCAAAGCCTGGCTGCTTCATACCTAGGGGACTCCATTATTGGCCAACTTGAATACCATTGAATAGCCTTGGAGCTTCAAAGCCTGGTTGTTTCATACCTAGGGGACTCCATTGTTGGCCAACTTGAATGCCATTGAATAGCCTTGCAGCTTCAAAGCCTGGCTGCTTCATACCTAGAGGACTCCATTATTGGCCAACTTGAATACCATTGAATAGCCTTGCAGCTTCAAAGCCTGGCTGCTTCATACCTAGGGGACTCCACTGTTGGCCAACTTGAATACCATTGAATAGCCTTGCAGCTTCAAAGCCTGGCTGCTTCATACCTAGGGGACTCCATTATTGGCCAACTTGAATACCATTGAATAGCCTTGCAGCTTCAAAGCCTGGCTGCTTCATACCTAGGGGACTCCACTGTTGGCCAACTTGAATACCATTGAATAGCCTTGCAGCTTCAAAGCCTGGCTGCTTCATACCTAGGGGACTCCACTGTTGGCCAACTTGAATACCAATGAATAGCCTTGCAGCTTCAAAGCCTGGCTGCTTCATACCTAGGGGACTCCACTGTTGGCCAACTTGAATACCACTGAATAGCCTTGCAGCTTCAAAGCCTGGCTGCTTCATACCTAGGGGAATCCTCTCTAGACCACCTGGAATGTCATGAAGAAAACCCCACTTAGGACTACTATAAACCAAATAATATATCTAAACAATCTCTCTATATATAAATGTAATGTGCATAATTAAGACCGAGTTACCAACAAAACCACCGGGCCAAATCACACCAAATTTGGCCACAATACTCCTCACTTTCGAAGGAGTGACACTGCAGCTTCAAAGCCTGGCTGCTTCATACCTAGGGGACTCCATTATTGGCCAACTTGAATACCACTGAATAGCCTTGCAGCTTCAAAGCCTGGCTGATTCATACCCAGGGGACTCCATTATTGGCCAACTTGAATACCATTGAATAGCCTTGCAGCTTCAAAGCCTGGCTGCTTCATACCTAGGGGACTCCATTATTGGCCAACTTGAATACCCCTGAATAGCCTTGCAGCTTCAAAGCCTGGATGCTTCATACCTAGGGGACTCCATTGTTGGCCAACTTGAATACCATTGAATAGCCTTGCAGCTTCAAAGCCTGGCTGCTTCATACCCAGGGGACTCCATTATTGGCCAACTTGGAACGCCATTGAATAGCCTTGCAGCTTCAAAGCCTGGCTGCTTCATACCTAGGGGAATCCTCTCTAGACCACCTGGAATGCCATGAAGAAAACCCCACTTAGGACTACTATGCCACAGCAACGTGTGGCCGGGCACAGCTAGTAAGTACAGTAGAGTCTCGCTTATCCAACGTAAACAGGCTGGCAAACGTTGGATAAGCGAATATCTTGGATAATAAGGAGAGATTAATGAAAAGCCTATTAAACATCACATTAGGTTGTGATTTTACTAATTAAGCACCAAAACATCATGTTGTCCAACAAATTTGATAGAAAAAGTAGTTCAATACAAGTAATGCTATGTAGTAGTTACTGTATTTACGAATTTAGCACCAAAGTATCATGATATATTGAAAACATTACAAAAATGCGTTGGATAATCCAGAACGTTGGATAAGCGAGTTTTGGATAAGTGAGGCTCTACTGTATATAACTATGCATTAATGACAACAGAACCATTGAAACATAAGAAATAGGCAACGCCTAGAGACTAAAAACATCGCATTAAAACACCTACCCTGTTTCCCTGAAAATAAGACATCCCCAAAAATAAGACCTAGTAGAGGGTTTGCTGAATTGCTAAATACAGTAGAGTCTCACTTATCCAACATAAACGGGCCGGCAGAATGTTGGATAAGTGAATATGTTGGATAATAAGGAGAGATTAAGAAAAGGCCTATTAAACATCAAAATAGGTTATGATTTTACAAATTAAGCACCAAAACATCATGTTACACAACAAATTTGACAGAAAAAGTAGTTCTATAGGCAGCAATGTTATGTAGTAATTACTGTATTTACGAATTTAGCACCAAAATATTATGATATATTGAAAACATTGACTACAAAAATGCATTGGATAATCCAGAACGTTGGATAAGTGAGACTCTACTGTATAAGGCCTCCCCCGAAAGTAAGACCTAGCAAAGTTTTTGTTTGGAAGCATGCCCAATGAACAACACCAGAGCATGCAGGATTGGTAAATGTACATACTAGTTGTACATGAAAATAATGGGAGTAACAAGAAATTCTTGACAGGAGTCACAGTTTGTTTGGTTTGGTTATGCTGGTTTGTGATAACAACTACTGTACAGTAGAGAATAAATGTTCACTTTTTTTTGTTCGACAATAAATGTGAATTCTTCTTCATGGAAAAATAAGACATCCCCTGAAAATAAGGCCTAGCATATCTTTGGGAGCAAAAAATAATATAAGACACTGTCTTATTTTCGGGGAAACACGGAAGTATAAACATGATCCAAGTGACCCTTGCTCTTGCTCGTGAGGAGGGGCATCTAGGTCTGGGAAAGGAGAGCCTTCTGCTAGTGCTGCCCCCCCCCCCCCCCGTCCCATCCCCTTTGGCTCCCTCTTACCTGCGTGGAGCCCCCCCACCTGCAGGAAGGCCACGGCCAGGCTGAGGCCCACCCACATCTCTCTCCCAGAAGGGGCCGTGGGGAATTCCAGGAGGAGCTGGCCCTATGTCCGGCAGGCAGGGAGGAAGCCAGGGGTCATTGACCCCACTCCCTCCCTCCCACCTGCCCCTGGCACTCATTAACAGGAGACAGGACGAGCACAGAGGGAGCCAAGGAGGGGAAAGTGTGATCGAGGTGACCACCCTCCCCCCCCCAGGACTTTGTAAAAGATAGTTCAAAAATCAAGACTTTATGTTCTATATTCCATATATTTATAGTAGAAGGTGATTGAGACTTTTTACTGGAGTTTACTGTGGATTATCCCTGCACTCTGAGGCAAGAGATAACAACTTCATGAATTGTAAAATCATGCTGCTAAAACTCCACTTTTATGAATTTCCATATTGGGTTCCCCAGATGTTATGAACTTCGTTCTTATCAGATATTTTCAATTGTTTATATCATTCATGATTCCCCTTTATGCAATGTAACTCACTTTTATGGATTCTCCCTTATTTCCATGAAATCTATCTATCTGCCTATATGTGTTTGTACTCTTTGGGATCCCCGGAAAATATGTATTTTTCCCAGCAGGGTTTATATTCCCACTTTATTTTATTTTTCATTTTATTTCATATAATTGTCAAGTCATGAAATCAAATAGGGAATATTTTGAACTCAACCTGAACCCCAGAACCTATCCCATTTCCTATAACCCAGGCTTCCCTTCCCAGAAACAAAAGGATAATCTGCCACCGCTAAACCCAATCAAATTCAGATTGCATGGACAATATAGGGCTTGAGTCGCCGAATTCAGAGTGTTGACCTAAAGGTGATTCGCCCCAAGGCAAACATTGTCATATCTCACCCAAAGGAAAATCCAGGACACCTCAGGAAGGCGCCCTGCAGAGCCTGTCAATATGGCTCATCACCACCCATCTACTTCCACCCCTGACACCCCAAGGCATATCTAAAATCTGTATACGTGACAGAAACCCGGACATCCTTGATTGCTGCCATTAATCCCTTTAGAAATCGGTCTAGCAGGAATTAATCCGATCTTTTCCTGCTCTGTCACTTCATTGTTTCAATAACTCCCGCCTTCTCCTTCCTGATTGGTTTGAGTAGAGACAAAAAGCAGCTCCCTATTGGGCCAACAGAGCAAGGCGGGAAACGAAAGCCCGCCTCGTTCAACCTTCCAGCCTATCAACGATCAGATGGGCGGGGGAGCGGGGCGGGAAATTCAAAGGGCTGTCAGACTGAAATTTTGTATAAATATGGCTTTATTTTGATTATGTGGTACCCTAGTAGACTGAATGATCACTACTAGAGTCCTTTTCAGCTGAATTGCTCAATAAAGACTCCTTGGCGGATTTTCCTTCAACTTTGGCGGACCTTCTTCATTTCGGCTTCAGGTTGTATTGCGGCTCATATTTTCCTATTGGCTCCGCCAAGGTCCGTTCTCTCAGGACCGGATCGGGTTTCTCCTTAAGGGCCCGATCCCCTAAAACGCGGTCGACAACAAAAGGGGCACCTGCCAGGGAGCGGACCCCCTTCGATCTGGGGCCGAAGCCCCTCTGACCTGGAACCGGACCCTTCCTCCTGGGACCAGGGCCAGAGGGCAGCCAGAGTAACAGCAGACTGAGATGCATCTACACCAGGCCTGGGCCAACTTTGGCCCTCCCTCCAGGTGTTTTGGACTTCAACTCCCACAATTCCTAACAGCCGGTAGGCTGTTAGGAATTGTGGGAGTTGGAGTCCAAAACACCTGGAGGGAGGGCCAAAGTTGGCCCAGGCCTAATCTACACTGCACCCTTTGAAGAGATAATAATTAGAACAACAACAACACTAATAATAATAATAATAATACATTTCATTTATTAGCTGTCTCTACTAGTAATTATAATAATAATAATTCATTTATTCATTATCTGCTTCTCCTGATTATGATGGTGATAATAATAACATTTTTATTACCTGCCTGTCATGGTGATGATAATAACAATAATAATACATTTTATTTATTACTGTCTCTCCTGATGATAATGATAACAACAACAATACATTTTGTGTATTACAGTAGAGTCTCACTTATCCAACATAAACGGGTCGGCAGAATGTTGGATAAGCGAATATGTTGGATAATAAGAAGGGATTAAGGAAAAGCCTGTTAAACATCATATTAAGTTATGATTTTACAAATTAAGCACCAAAACATCATGTTATACAACAAATTTGACAGAAAAAGTAGTTCAGTACGCAGTAATGCTATGTATTCGTACTGTATTTACGAATTTAGCACCAAAATATCACGATGTATTGAAAACATTGACTACAAAAATGCGTTGGATAAAAAATGTGTTGGATGTTTTGGTGCTTAATTTCTAAAATCATAACCTATTTTGATGTTTAATAGGTTTTTCTTAATCTCTCCTTATTATCCAACATATTCGCTTATCCAACGTTCTGCCGGCCCGTTTATGTTGGATAAGTGAGACTCTACTGTACTATGTAATATCATATTACTACATTACATTAAATTATTATATTATAGATTACCTTGCATCAATAACTATTATTATTATTATTATTATTATTATTATTATGGAGGCGTGGGTACAACAAATTAAAAAACATATGAATATAAGATATGCACAATAAATTACATATATATACATACATGGAGAGAATTGAGCTATAGCAGGCATGGGCCAGCTTGGGCCCTCCCTCCAGGTGTTTTGGACTCCAACTCCCACCATTCCTAACAGCCTACCGGCTGTTAGGAATGGTGGGAGTTGGAGTCCAAAACACCTGGAGGGAGGGCCCAAGCTGGCCCATGCCTGAGCTATAGACTCAATAGAAAAGCAAAGTAAAACTCTTGTGCTGAAAGTGGGAAGGACAGGCAGGGCCTCCTTCTTGCTTGCCCCTCTCTCGGTCTGCGAATGGGAACCGGAATTGGCGGCGTGGGTGCCCTATCTCCAAGCCTCTTGGTTGGTGTGGAGATGAGGCAGGAGGGAGGCGGAGCCTGCTCGCCTTGACGTCACGGGCTCAGCCAATCGCGCGCCGACTTCCGCCTTGGCGGTGGGGAGCGGGCGGCCTGTTTTCGTGTGGGTCGGGCGAAGGCCCGAGATGGAGCCGGAGGCCCCCGAGCCCCTTCCCCTTCCCCGGCAGACCCTGGGCGACCTCCTCCGGACCCTCTACGAGATGGGCTTCAGCGAGGGGCAGGTCCAGGACGCCCTCCGCGCAGGATGCCTCAGCGCCCCCGAGGCCGCAGAGTGGTCAGTGAGAGGTCATCTCTTGGGAGGGGTCGAGTGGGGCTTTCCTTATCCCTCCGGGGTCCCTTTCAAAGGACTCTTATCACAGGCTGGAAGGCCATCTGTTAGGAAGGATTGCATGGTGTTCTTGACCAAAGGGGCTCGGCTGGATGGCCCTTGGGGATCCCTTCCAAAAGACTTATCACAGGCTGGAAGGCCATCTGTTAGGAAGGATTGCATGGTGTTCTTGACCAAAGGGGCTCGGCTGGATGGCCCTTGGGGATCCCTTCCAAAAGACTTATCACAGGCTGGAAGGCCATCTGTTAGGAAGGATTGCATGGTGTTCTTGACCAAAGGGGCTCGGCTGGATGGCCCTTGGGGATCCCTTCCAAAAGACTTATCACAGGCTGGAAGGCCATCTGTTAGGAAGGATTGCATGGTGTTCTTGACCAAAGGGGCTCGGCTGGATGGCCCTTGGGGATCCCTTCCAAAAGACTTATCACAGGCTGGAAGGCCATCTGTTAGGAAGGATTGCATGGTGTTCTTGACCAAAGGGGCTCGGCTGGATGGCCCTTGGGGATCCCTTCCAAAAGACTTATCACAGGCTGGGAGGCCATCTGTTAGGAAGGATTGCATGGTGTCCTTGGCCAAATGGGCTCAGCTGGATGGCCCTTGGGGATCCCTTCCAAAGGACTGGAAGGCCATCTGTTGGGAGAGATTGCATGGTGTCCTTGGCCAAATGGGCTCAGTTGGATGGCCTTTGGGGGTCCCTTTCAAAGGATTCTTATCACAGGCTGGAAGGCCATCTGTTAGGAAGGATTGCATGGTGTTCTTGACCAAAGGGGCTCAGCTGGATGGCCCTTGGGGATCCCTTCCAAAGGACTGGAAGGCCATCTGTTGGGAGAGATTGCATGGTGTCCTTGGCCAAATGGGCTCAGTTGGATGGCCTTTGGGGGTCCCTTTCAAAGGATTCTTATCACAGGCTGGAAGGCCATCTGTTAGGAAGGATTGTATGGTGTTCTTGACCAAAGGGGCTCGGCTGGATGGCCCTTGGGGATCCCTTCCAAAGGACTGGAAGGCCATCTGTTGGGAGAGATTGCATGGTGTCCTTGGCCAAATGGGCTCAGTTGGATGGCCTTTGGGGGTCCCTTTCAAAGGATTCTTATCACAGGCTGGAAGGCCATCTGTTAGGAAGGATTGCATGGTGTTCTTGACCAAAGGGGCTCAGCTGGATGGCCCTTGGGGATCCCTTCCAAAGGACTGGAAGGCCATCTGTTGGGAGAGATTGCATGGTGTCCTTGGCCAAATGGGCTCAGTTGGATGGCCTTTGGGGGTCCCTTTCAAAGGATTCTTATCACAGGCTGGAAGGCCATCTGTTAGGAAGGATTGTATGGTGTTCTTGACCAAAGGGGCTCAGCTGGATGGCCCTTGGGGATCCCTTCCAAAGGACTGGAAGGCCATCTGTTGGGAGAGATTGCATGGTGTCCTTGGCCAAATGGGCTCAGTTGGATGGCCTTTGGGGGTCCCTTTCAAAGGATTCTTATCACAGGCTGGAAGGCCATCTGTTAGGAAGGATTGTATGGTGTTCTTGACCAAAGGGGCTCAGCTGGATGGCCTTTGGGGGTCCCTTCCAAAGGACTGGAAGGCCATCTGTTGGGAGAGATTGCATGGTGTCCTTGGCCAAATGGGCTCAGTTGGATGGCCTTTGGGGGTCCCTTTCAAAGGATTCTTATCACAGGCTGGAAGGCCATCTGTTAGGAAGGATTGCATGGTGTTCTTGACCAAAGGGGCTCAGCTGGATGGCCCTTGGGGGTCCCTTCCAAAGGACTGGAAGGCCATCTGTTGGGAGAGATTGCATGGTGTCCTTGGCCAAATGGGCTCAGTTGGATGGCCTTTGGGGGTCCCTTTCAAAGGATTCTTATCACAGGCTGGAAGGCCATCTGTTAGGAAGGATTGCATGGTGTTCTTGACCAAATGGGCTCGGCTGGATGACCCTTGGGGATCCCTTCCAAAAGACTTATCACAGGCTGGGAGGCCATCTGTTAGGAAGGATTGCATGGTGTTCTTGACCAAAGGGGCTCAGCTGGATGGCCCTTGGGGATCCCTTCCAAAGGACTGGAAGGCCATCTGTTGGGAGAGATTGCATGGTGTCCTTGGCCAAATGGGCTCAGTTGGATGGCCTTTGGGGGTCCCTTTCAAAGGATTCTTATCACAGGCTGGAAGGCCATCTGTTAGGAAGGATTGCATGGTGTTCTTGACCAAATGGGCTCGGCTGGATGACCCTTGGGGATCCCTTCCAAAAGACTTATCACAGGCTGGGAGGCCATCTGTTAGGAAGGATTGTATGGTGTTCTTGACCAAAGGGGCTCAGCTGGATGGCCCTTGGGGGTCCCTTCCAAAGGACTGGAAGGCCATCTGTTGGGAGAGATTGCATGGTGTCCTTGGCCAAATGGGCTCAGTTGGATGGCCTTTGGGGGTCCCTTTCAAAGGATTCTTATCACAGGCTGGAAGGCCATCTGTTAGGAAGGATTGCATGGTGTTCTTGACCAAAGGGGCTCAGCTGGATGGCCCTTGGGGGTCCCTTCCAAAGGACTGGAAGGCCATCTGTTGGGAGAGATTGCATGGTGTCCTTGGCCAAATGGGCTCAGTTGGATGGCCTTTGGGGGTCCCTTTCAAAGGATTCTTATCACAGGCTGGAAGGCCATCTGTTAGGAAGGATTGTATGGTGTTCTTGACCAAAGGGGCTCAGCTGGATGGCCTTTGGGGGTCCCTTCCAAAGGACTGGAAGGCCTTCTGTTGGGAGAGATTGCATGGTGTCCTTGGCCAAATGGGCTTAGTTGGATGGCCTTTGGGGGTCCCTTTCAAAGGATTCTTATCACAGGCTGGAAGGCCATCTGTTAGGAAGGATTGTATGGTGTTCTTGACCAAAGGGGCTCAGCTGGATGGCCTTTGGGGGTCCCTTCCAAAGGACTGGAAGGCCTTCTGTTGGGAGAGATTGCATGGTGTCCTTGGCCAAATGGGCTTAGTTGGATGGCCTTTGGGGGTCCCTTTCAAAGGATTCTTATCACAGGCTGGAAGGCCATCTGTTAGGAAGGATTGCATGGTGTTCTTGACCAAAGGGGCTCAGCTGGATGGCCCTTGGGGGTCCCTTTCAAAGGACTGGAAGGCCATCTGTTGGGAGAGATTGCATGGTGTCCTTGGCCAAATGGGCTCAGTTGGATGGCCTTTGGGGGTCCCTTTCAAAGGATTCTTATCACAGGCTGGAAGGCCATCTGTTAGGAAGGATTGCATGGTGTTCTTGACCAAATGGGCTCGGCTGGATGGCCCTTGGGGGTCCCTTCCAAAGGACTGGAAGGCCATCTGTTGGGAGAGATTGCATGGTGTCCTTGGCCAAATGGGCTCAGTTGGATGGCCTTTGGGGGTCCCTTTCAAAGGACTCTTATCACAGGCTGGAAGGCCATCTGTTAGGAAGGATTGTATGGTGTTCTTGACCAAAGGGGCTCAGCTGGATGGCCCTTGGGGGTCCCTTTCAAAGGACTGGAAGGCCATCTGTTGGGAGAGATTGCATGGTGTCCTTGGCCAAATGGGCTCAGTTGGATGGCCTTTGGGGGTCCCTTTCAAAGGATTCTTATCACAGGCTGGAAGGTCATCTGTTAGGAAGGATTGCATGGTGTTCTTGACCAAAGGGGCTCAGCTGGATGGCCCTTGGGGATCCCTTCCAAAGGACTGGAAGGCCATCTGTTGGGAGAGATTGCATGGTGTCCTTGGCCAAATGGGCTCAGTTGGATGGCCTTTGGGGGTCCCTTTCAAAGGATTCTTATCACAGGCTGGAAGGTCATCTGTTAGGAAGGATTGCATGGTGTTCTTGACCAAATGGGCTCAGCTGGATGGCCCTTGGGGATCCCTTCCAAAGGACTGGAAGGCCATCTGTTGGGAGAGATTGCATGGTGTCCTTGGCCAAATGGGCTCAGTTGGATGGCCTTTGGGGGTCCCTTTCAAAGGATTCTTATCACAGGCTGGAAGGCCATCTGTTAGGAAGGATTGCATGGTGTTCTTGACCAAATGGGCTCGGCTGGATGACCCTTGGGGATCCCTTCCAAAAGACTTATCACAGGCTGGGAGGCCATCTGTTAGGAAGGATTGTATGGTGTTCTTGACCAAAGGGGCTCAGCTGGATGGCCCTTGGGGATCCCTTCCAAAGGACTGGAAGGCCATCTGTTGGGAGAGATTGCATGGTGTCCTTGGCCAAATGGGCTCAGTTGGATGGCCTTTGGGGGTCCCTTTCAAAGGATTCTTATCACAGGCTGGAAGGCCATCTGTTAGGAAGGATTGTATGGTGCTCTTGACCAAAGGGGCTCAGCTGGATGGCCCTTGGGGATCCCTTCCAAAGGACTGGAAGGCCATCTGTTGGGAGAGATTGCATGGTGTCCTTGGCCAAATGGGCTCAGTTGGATGGCCTTTGGGGGTCCCTTTCAAAGGATTCTTATCACAGGCTGGAAGGCCATCTGTTAGGAAGGATTGTATGGTGTTCTTGACCAAAGGGGCTCAGCTGGATGGCCCTTGGGGATCCCTTCCAAAGGACTGGAAGGCCATCTGTTGGAAGAGATTGCATGGTGTCCTTGGCCAAATGGGCTCAGTTGGATGGCCTTTGGGGGTCCCTTTCAAAGGATTCTTATCACAGGCTGGAAGGCCATCTGTTAGGAAGGATTGTATGGTGCTCTTGACCAAAGGGGCTCAGCTGGATGGCCCTTGGGGATCCCTTCCAAAGGACTGGAAGGCCTTCTGTTGGGAGAGATTGCATGGTGTCCTTGGCCAAATGGGCTCAGTTGGATGGCCTTTGGGGGTCCCTTTCAAAGGATTCTTATCACAGGCTGGAAGGCCATCTGTTGGGTGGGATTGATTGGTGTCCTTCTTGACCAAATGGACTCGACTGGATGGCCCTCGGGGTCCGTTCCAAAGACTCTTATCACAGGCTGGGAGGTCATCAGTTGGGAGGGGTCGTATGATGTTCTTCTTGACCAAAGGGGATCGGCTGGATGGCCTTTGGGGGTCCCTTCTAAAGGACTCTTATCACAGGCTGAAAGGCCATCTGTTGGGAAGGATTGTCTGGTGTCCTTGACCAAATGGGCTCAGTTGGATGGTCCTTGGGGGTCCCTTCTAAAGACTCTATCACAGGCTGGAAGGCCATCTGTTAGGAAGGATTGTATGGCCCCCGGGGGTCCCTTTCAAAGGACTCTTATCACAGGCTGGAAGGCCATCTGTTGGGAGTTGTTGCATGGTGTCCTTGACAAAAGAGGATCGGCTGGATGGTCCTTGGGATCCCTTCCAAAAGACTTATCACAGGCTGGGAGGCCATCTGTTAGGAAGGATTGTCTGGTGTCCTTGACCAAATGGGCTCAGTTGGATGGTCCTTGGGGGTCCCTTCTAAAGACTCTATCACAGGCTGGAAGGCCATCTGTTAGGAAGGATTGTATGGCCCCCGGGGGTCCCTTTCAAAGGACTCTTATCACAGGCTGGAAGGCCATCTGTTGGGAGTTGTTGCATGGTGTCCTTGACAAAAGAGGATCGGCTGGATGGTCCTTGGGATCCCTTCCAAAAGACTTATCACAGGCTGGGAGGCCATCTGTTAGGAAGGATTGTCTGGTGTCCTTGACCAAATGGGCTCAGTTGGATGGTCCTTGGGGGTCCCTTCTAAAGACTCTATCACAGGCTGGAAGGCCATCTGTTAGGAAGGATTGTATGGCCCCCGGGGGTCCCTTTCAAAGGACTCTTATCACAGGCTGGAAGGCCATCTGTTGGGAGTTGTTGCATGGTGTCCTTGACAAAAGAGGATCGGCTGGATGGTCCTTGGGATCCCTTCCAAAAGACTTATCACAGGCTGGGAGGCCATCTGTTAGGAAGGATTGTCTGGTGTCCTTGACCAAATGGGCTCAGTTGGATGGTCCTTGGGGGTCCCTTCTAAAGACTCTATCACAGGCTGGAAGGCCATCTGTTAGGAAGGATTGTATGGCCCCCGGGGGTCCCTTTCAAAGGACTCTTATCACAGGCTGGAAGGCCATCTGTTGGGAGTTGTTGCATGGTGTCCTTGACAAAAGAGGATCGGCTGGATGGTCCTTGGGATCCCTTCCAAAAGACTTATCACAGGCTGGGAGGCCATCTGTTAGGAAGGATTGTCTGGTGTCCTTGACCAAATGGGCTCAGTTGGATGGTCCTTGGGGGTCCCTTCTAAAGACTCTATCACAGGCTGGAAGGCCATCTGTTAGGAAGGATTGTATGGCCCCCGGGGGTCCCTTTCAAAGGACTCTTATCACAGGCTGGAAGGCCATCTGTTGGGAGTTGTTGCATGGTGTCCTTGGCCAAAGGGGCTCAGCTGGATGGCCTTTGGGGGTCCCTTCTAAAGGACTCTTATCACAGGCTGAAAGGCCATCTGTTGGGAAGGATTGTCTGGTGTCCTTGACCAAATGGGCTCAGTTGGATGGTCCTTGGGGGTCCCTTCTAAAGACTCTATCACAGGCTGGAAGGCCATCTGTTAGGAAGGATTGTATGGCCCCCGGCGGTCCCTTTCAAAGGACTCTTATCACAGGCTGGAAGGCCATCTGTTGGGAGTTGTTGCATGGTGTCCTTGACAAAAGAGGATCGGCTGGATGGTCCTTGGGAGTCCCTTCCGTAGAGCCCTATTCTTGACCCGCATGTTTTTCTGCAGTGAGAGCATCTGTTTCCCAGAAGAAGGTGGTCCCTCCCGGTCAGGGTTGGCTTGGCTTGGCGCACCTTCCTCTTGGCACGTTTCTCCCTTTTGCCCTCCATTTGTGCCTCTTCACATTCCACAGCACTGCTGGTCACAGCTGACCTCCAGCTAGAGCGCTCAAGGCCCAGGGCTTCCCAGTTCTCTCTGTGTGTCTCTGCCACAGTTTTTAAGTCTGCCTTTAAGCCCACCTTTAAATCTTATTTTCCTGTCCACCACCATTCCGTTTCCTGTTCTGTGTTTAGAGTGGCTTGTAGGTATTTTTCTGAATGCTACATAGACTGCGTTATCATCGGCATATTGGAGTTCTATATTGGAGGGGGCACCAATGCCCTGTCAAACTACAAGTCCCAGGACTCAAGAGGGTGGGATATGGAACAAGGGAGCTTGAGCAGTGCCTTGTGGGGAAAAGCTCTGTTGTGCCTCTCAGACTGGATCAACACTGCCCTCTATCCCAGGACCTGATCCCAGATTATCTGGCAGTGTAAACTCATGTAATCCAGTTCATCTTTCTCTCCCCGGCCTCTCTTTGCAGGTTGCTCCAGGAGCGGGGGGACCGGGGGCAGCTGCCCGCCCTCATCCTGCCCCAGCAGCAGCAGCGTGGCAGGGCTCCCGGGGGACCCCCGGACCAAAGGGCCATGGACGCCTTCAACCCGCCCAGGAAGCCCCCCGAAGCCCCCTCGGGGCCACCTGCTCCCCGACTGAGCCTCAGCTCAACAGGTGAAGAAGACATCCTTCCCCACTTTCCCTTGCCCAATATCAGACCCTACTTTCAGGGGGAAGGTGGGCCACATTGGGGAGGGGCTTCATTGCATGGGCCTCTTTATGGGGACCCCCATCCCCGGCACTAGGGGTCACTTCACAGAGAGGCTGCTCTGCCCCCCTCCTTTCTGCTCCCCACCAGTAGCCAAAGGTGCTTTGATTGCAAATTCTTTTTATTTAATAATAATAATAATCTATATATATAAAAGAGTGATGGCATCACGGCGACGGACAAAACAACAAAACTACAGGCCCCCCAACCTCAACATTTGACAACACAACCCATCATCCATGCCTCTAGGTTGATACAACAAAAAGAAAAGAAAAATAAAGTCCTAATTAGAGGGAGAGGAATAATTGCTTTTATCCAATTGCTGCCAGTTAGAAGGCTAAGTCCTCCAACTTGGTCTCCTAGCAACCCAATAATAAATAATAAAAACACTAAAAAATAATTAAAAACAGTAAAAGATTAATACAATAAAATACTATAATAACAGAAAATAACTAAAAATAATACAAGAAAATAATAAAATATAATAAATAAAAAGATAACTTACAATAAAATTAATTAAAAAATACAAATAATGTCAAATAAAAATTACACAACAATTTTTAACCAATACCACCACCACTTTGCCACAGCAACGCGTGGCTGGGCACAGCTAGTAATAATAACAATAATAGAACTTTATTTGTATACCGCTCTATCTCCCCAAAGGGACTCAGTGTCGGGTTCTCTTCTCCCAGTTGTCCTGTGGGTCAGTCTTCCAAAGGACACGCTGGTAGATTCCAACAGATTTTATTGTACCGAATACCAGAACCTTCTCTTTGGCCCACATATATAGGGGCTCTCACATACCAGAGGGTCATTGAGGTTTTATGGCTGGCATCTGTTCTTTGTCAGCCGACCAGAGATGTCAAGGATTGGAGATCATGACACTCAGTGAGCTTTCCGATGAGTGCAAAACAACATACAATATACAATAACTTGACACAGTAGAAACACATGGTTAAAACAAGACGTTGTGCTTGTGTTAATCTTTTCTGTCAAATAAATAATAATAATTAATAATAATAACAACAACAAGCAGCCCAGTTTACAAGCATCCAGCTTAGGTCCCTTCCAGACAGGCCTTCTATCCCAGGATCTGATGCCAGGTTTTCTGCTTCAAACTGGATTATATGAGTCTGCACTGCCAGATAATCTGGGACAAAGAGAAAACCTTGGAATAAGATCCTGGAATAGAAGGTCTGTGTGGAAGGGCCTATTCAAACAACCCACAGTTAATGGTGTGGTTAAGGCAACAGGAATCTGCCCCTCAGAAGGAAGGAAAATCCACTTCTGAAAGAGTTATTGTTCGCGAAGAATGTTCTGTTTCAGTGGCAAACCTTTAAACCTCTTTTGCAAATAACACTGAAGTTAATTCTGCTCACTGGGAATTCCAGAGACTTCGAAACAATCAGGTGAAAACCGGGCAACGGATCAGCCTCCACTCAGGCTTTCTCAATAATCCTTCTTTCCAGAACAAGCCAAATTGTCAAAACCCAACGATCACAGGGACAGAAAGTGAGACGAAATCTTCTCAACAAAGATACAGATAGCAAAGGAAACACCACACACACACACACACATACGACATATACATATATAACTAGAGTTACACTTTAAAATTTCCCTGTTTTGACTTACAAGCATATTTGACTTAAAAACAAACCTACAGAACCCATCTTATTTGTAACTTGGGGGCGGCCTGTATTATTATGTGTTACCCACCTTGCTTCCCAGCTTGAGGTCAGGTACAACATGGCCAAAACACACCTTTATTTATACCCCGCCCTTCTCACCCCGAAGGGGACCCAGAGCAGCTCACAGAACACACCTATGGCAAGCATTCCAAAACGATGACACAATTAACAAGGACAGACAACACAAACAGAGGGAAATGCAGTTTTCCCCCATCTTATTTCCGGCATCTTGGAGGCTGTGCTTCACTTTGGCCACAGATGTGTGTGTGCGCGCGCGCTGTCTCTCCATCTTCCATGCCAAGGACCTTTCCTCTGATTGATGTCCCTAAGGTCACCTTTATTGTCTCACCGCAAAAAGCAGTACCTATTTATCTACTCGCATTTCTGCTTTTGACCTGCTAGGTGGGGCTAACAGTGAGTGCTCACCCTAACCCAGTCTCAAACTGCCGACTTTTCGATCAGCAGGATTTTTCAGCAGAACAGCAGTTTAGCCTGCTGTGCTAAGCCTGACCAAATTACAGTAGAGTCTCACTTATCCAACATAAACGGGCCAGCAGAATGTTGGATAAGCGAATATGTTGGATAATAAAGAGAGATTAAGAAAAAAGCCTATTAAACATCAAATTAGGTTATGATTTTACAAATTAAGCACCAAAACATCATGTTATACAACAAATTTGACAGAAAAAGTAGTTCAATATGCAGTAATGCTACGTAGTAATTACTGTATTTACTAATTTAGCACCAAAATATCACGATATATTGAAAACATTGACTACAAAAATGCATTGGATAATCCAGAACGTTGGATAAGTGAGACTCTACTGTATTATTATTATTAGTATTATTGACACAACGACGTTGTATGACACAGCAAACAAGATAGATATACTGGATTTCGTTTCACAAAACCACAAGTCGAACACTTCCCAAGTGTCTAGGACTGTGTGATGTATTATTATTATTATTATTATTATTATTATTATTATTATTATTATTATTATTGTATGACACAGCAAACAAGATAGATATGCTGGATTTCGTTTCACAAAACCACAAGTCGAACACTTCCCAAGTGTCTAGGACTGTGTGATGTATTATTATTATTATTATTATTATTATTATTATTATTATTATTATTATTATTGTATGACACAGCAAACAAGATAGATATGCTGGATTTCATATCCTGTTGTTTTTCGTCAATGCGACTGTCACCTGGGATGGCGACATCAATGATCCAAACCTTGTTCTTTTCCACAACTGTGATGTCTGGTGTGTTGTGTTCCAGAACTTTGTCAGTCTGGATTCGGAAGTCCCACAGTATTATTATTATTATTATTATTATTATTATTATTATTATTATTATTATTACAAAGATTAAAACATGGTACCAGTAGAATGTACTTTTAAATTTCCTAGTTCAGAATGGACTGGATTTGCCGATGGAAGAGACAGATAGAATCATAGAATCATAGAATCATAGAATAGTAGAGTTGGAAGAGACCACATGGGCCATCTAGTCCAACCCCCTGCTAAGAAGCAGGAAATCGCATTCAAAGCACCCCCGACAGATGGCCATCCAGCCTCTGCTTAAAAGCCTCCAAAGAAGGAGCCTCCACCACGGTCCCGGGGGAGAGAGTTCCACTGCTGAACAGCCCTTCTCACAGTGAGGAAGTTCTTCCTGATGTTCAGGTGGAATCTCCTTTCCTGTAGTTTGAAGCCATTGTTCCCTTGTGTCCTAGTCTGCAGGGCAGCAGAAAGGAAGCCCCCTCCCTCCTCCCTGTGACTTCCCTTCACGTATTTGTACATGGCTATCATGTCTCCTCTCAGCCTTCTCTTCTGCAGGCTAAACATGCCCAGCTCTTTAAGCCGCTCCTCATAGGGCTTGTTCTCCAGACCCTTCATCATTTTAGTCGCCCTCCTCTGGACGCTTTCCAGCTTGTCAACATCTCCCTTCAACTGCGGTGCCCAAAATTGGACACAGTGTGATTCCAGGTGTGGTCTGACCAAGGCAGAATAGAATAAGGGGGAGCAGGACTTCCCTGGATCTAGACGCTATTCCCCTATTGATGCAGGCCAGAATCCCATTGGCTTTTTTAGCTGCCGCATCACATTGTTGGCTCATGTTTAACTTCTTTCCCACGAGGACTCCAAGGTCTTTTTCACACGTACTGCTGTCTAGCCAGGCATCGTCCCC
The DNA here is from genome assembly GCF_035594765.1 of Anolis carolinensis. NCBI lineage: Eukaryota > Metazoa > Chordata > Lepidosauria > Squamata > Anolidae > Anolis > Anolis carolinensis. The sequence continues at coordinate 120,019,615 of NC_085846.1, forward strand.
CATTCTGTATCTTTGATTTCCATTTTTTCTGCCGAAGTGAAGTATCTTGCATTTGTCCCTGTTGAACTTCATTTTGTTAGTTTTGGCCCATCTCTCTAGTCTGTCAAGATCGTTTTGAATTCTGCTCCTGTCTTCTGGAGTGTTAGCTATCCCTCCCAGTTTGGTGTCGTCTGCAAACTTGATGATCGTGCCTTCTAACCCTTCGTCTAAGTTGTTAATAAAGATCCTGAACAGAACCGGGCCCAGGACGGAGCCCTGCGGCACTCCACTTGTCACTTCTTTCCATGATGAAGATGACGCATCGGTGAGCACCCTTTGGGTTCGTTCGCTTAGCCAATTGCAGATCCACCTAACCGTAGTTTTGTCTAGCCCACATTTAACTAGTTTCCTTGCCAGAAGGTCGTGGGGGACTTTGTCGAAGGCCTTACTGAAATCCAGGTACGCTACATCCACAGCATTCCCTGTATCGACCCAACTCGTAACTCTATCGAAAAAAGAGATCAGATTAGTCTGGCATGACTTGTTTTTGGTAAATCCGTGTTGACTATTAGCAATGACCGCATTTGTTTCTAAGTGTTCGCAGACCACTTCCTTAATGATCTTTTCCAGAATTTTGCCTGGTATCGATGTGAGGCTGACCGGACGGTAATTGTTTGGGTCGTTCTTTTTTCCCTTCTTGAAGATAAATAGGGACCACATTCGCCCTCCTCCAATCTGCTGGGACTTCTCCCGTTCTCCAAGAACTCTCGAAGATAATTGCCAGTGGTTCTGAAATAACTTCCGCTAGTTCCTTCAGTACTCTTGGGTGTAGCTGATCTGGCCCTGGGGACTTGAATTCGTTTAGAGAGGCCAAGTGTTCCTGGACAACTTGTTTCCCTATTTGGGGTTGGATTTCCCCCAATCCTTCGTCCAACTGTGCCTTGAATGCGGACAGCGTATTCTGCTGTCGTATCTCTTCCTGCTGGTCGGCCCACAGTCCTCTTCTCCAGGCGGCCGATGGAAAGTTCCCTTGGGTGACTGTTCCCAAACAGAGATGCATGCAGGGGTTCTGATTCTCAAGCCAGGCCAATCAACAGCAGTGTCCCCTCTTGCCTCCCTCCCTCCTTCCTCCCTCTCTCCCTTTTTCCAGGGCCCAGACCGGACGCAGCCACGCAGGAGCCTCTTCAAGGCAGAGCGAGAGCCGAGGACCAGGCGCTTCTGGCTGAGAAGCAGCATCGGGAGCAGCTGGCGGAGCAGCTGAGGGCCGAGAAGAGGAGCAAGAGGAAGGTGGGCCTGGAGGAGAGAGCCCCGGGGGACCTGGGGGGGGCTGTCTGTCATACAGGGTCTCCCTAGCCCTCCTTGGCTGACCTCCACAATCCCTCCTCCCCCTCCCAGGTGTCATGAATACTTTCTGGGCCTTAAACGTGTTCTTTAATCCATTTTCAGTGGGACAGAGTGTCGGGCACCTTCAGAGGAAGAAGCAGACACACAGGCTCCAGGACTGGTTTATAATAGCTATATTAGTTGCACAAACAAAAAGGGGAGATATAATAATAATGTAATAATAACTTTATTTTTATATCTCGCTCCCATCTCCCCTAGGGGGACTCAGGGGGGCTCACATGGGGACAAGCCAATATCAACATAAAGGTAAAGGTTTCCCCTGACGTTAAGTCGTGTCCGACTCTGGGGGTTGGTGCTCATCTCCATTTCTAAGCCGAAGAGCCGGCGTTGTCCGTAGACACCTCCAAGGTCATGTGGCCACTGGCATGACTGCATGGAGCGCCGTAACCTTCCCACCGGAGTGGTACCTATTGATCTACTCACATTGGCATGTTTTCGAACTGCTAGGTTGGCAGAAGCTGGAGCTAACAGCGGGCGCTCACTCTGCTCCCAGGATTTGAACCTGCGATCTTTCGATCTGCAAGTTCAGCAGCTCAGTGCTTTAACACACTTCACCACCAGGGCTCCTTAATATCAACATACATTAAAACAATTATAAATTAAAACCAATATAAACAATAAAACCATATAAACAGCATGAACAGCAGAAAACATATCAAAAATATCACATATACCCTCACATTCATTCATAATCCATACATTCAACTTTCTTACTTACCATCCTTCTTCATTCACTCCGTCCGGCTTCTTGGGAGGAGGCGGGTGTTCAGAATGCTGCATCCCTACAGCAGAAGAGAAAAGGATTATGTAACGTCGTTTGATTATCTGTTATTTGGTTGTTTTGATAACCTGCTATTCAGTTCAGACCTGCTGGAGCTTCATCAATTCAGGAACAGATGTTGTTTAACTCCCTCAACTTAAAGAGTCATTGTCTCTGACTATGTAGATTTGTGTTGTTTGCACCTAAAGTTCTCAGATCAGTTTTCGTCACTTCAGCCGTTTTCTGCATTAGCACTTTTCATGCCAAAGTTAGTCAATATTGGACTACTGGATTGTGACCTGTGAGGATCACAACCTAATGGGGATTATGGCTTGTTAGGATCATAACTTATTAGGTAGCAGAATTTCTGAGGTGCTCCTTTAGTTTATTGAGTAATGGATTATCATGATCACTGGACATGTAAATACTGTGTTTCTATTTGATGCTCTCAGCAGACAAAAGACTCAAGTAGACTTCTTTGAAATAACATTAGTTTTACTCACAACTTCATGTATCTAAATATGTCAGGTTAAGCCTTAAAATGTTTCAGTTTGTATCTATAACTTACAGTCTTTAACAGTCTCTTCAAATCTATATTGCTCTGTACAGCTCTCTTTTATAACAGCCTATTTCCAAGGAAATTCAAGCCTCACCTGTCTTCTAGCTCCTAACACTGGCTTCTGCACTCAAACAGACTCAAGCCTCAACTGACTTCTAGCTAACATTGGCTTCTGCATTCAAACAGACTCAAGCCTCAACTGACTTCTAGCTAACATTGGCTTCTGCACTCAAACAGACTCAAGCCTCAACTGACTTCTAGCTAACATTGGCTTCTGCACTCAAACAGACTCAAGCCTCAACTGACTTCTAGCTAACATTGGCTTCTGCACTCAAACAGACTCAAGCCTCACCTGTCTTCTAGCTCCTAACACTGGCTTCTGCACTCAAACAGACTCAAGCCTCAACTGACTTCTAGCTAACATTGGCTTCTGCACTCAAACAGACTCAAGCCTCAACTGACTTCTAGCTAACATTGGCTTCTGCACTCAAACAGACTCAAGCCTCAACTGACTTCTAGCTAACATTGGCTTCTGCACTCAAACAGACTCAAGCCTCACCTGTCTTCTAGCTCCTAACACTGGCTTCTGCACTCAAACAGACTCAAGCCTCAACTGACTTCTAGCTAACATTGGCTTCTGCACTCAAACAGACTCAAGCCTCAACTGACTTCTAACTGTCATCCTTTTAAAACTGAACATTCTAAACAGTCACTGAACCAGTCATATGGTCTGCAGCCCCCCCCCCCCCCACTGCTTCAAGTACATAGAGATAAGAAAACTGCATGCCAAAGAAGACATACACAGAAATAACTGACACATTATAAACAGAGAAAGCATTAAATAGAGGAGGCTTGAGAAGGTTGCTATCTCCATCAGTCAAATCCTTCACCTCCTTTGTTTCTCCGTGATGCCATTTCCAGGTTTCAGTTTTAGGGTGGCCTCTTCAGCCTTTCCAGACCTTAATAGGCCCTTAGCCAGGCAATTTCATACCATTCCATCCGTCACACAGGAACACGAACTGGTCTTGCGGAGGATAGCCGATGACCGGCGGCATGTCCAGGTGAAGGCGCAGCTGAGCCAAGCAGCCCCCTCCGCCCCCGGATCGCTGTCGGAGAATGGAGCGCAGCAGCAGGAGCAGCCCCCGGCCCCTTCCTCCGGGGATGGGCAGTGCCTCCTAATGGTGAGATCCCCCCCCCATTTCAGAAATAGGTGCCTCCTTGAGTTGGGGTCTGCCTGGCTGGGGTGAGGCCCCCCTCGTTCCCTCCTCAGCCCCCCCTCCTCTCCCCTTCCCCAGGTCCGCCTCCCTTCGGGGTCCTGCGTCCGCCACCGCCTCCCGGCCGACTGCCCCCTGGAGACCCTCCTGCGGCGCCTCCTGCGGGAGCACCCGGGCCTCTCCCCCTCGGCCTCCCTCCTCCAGACCTTCCCCAAGCGGCACTTTGGCCCCGCCGACCTCCCCTCCTCCCTCCAGGCCTTGGGCCTGACCCCCAGCGCCACCCTCTGCCTCCTGGAGCCCCCCTCCCCCGGAAGCCCCCCTACGGACCCCCGGGCGCCCCCGCAGGAGGGGGAGGGAGGGGCGCTCTGCCCAGCGGGGAGGACGGCCCTGGTCCTTCGTGGCCCCTCCGTGCTCCTGCCACCACCACCACCACCACAAGAGGAAATCCCAGAAGCCCCGGACGTGTCTGCTGCTGCTGACCACCATCGCTGGGGTGAGTCTCCCCTTTGCCCCTCCTGCATGGCTTTTATCAGGGAGAGGGAGCAAAATGGAAGGTTGGAGGCCTCCTGGAGGATGACACAAGCTCCTCCTGATAAGGCATCAACAACTATTGGGCTGTTGGATTGTGACCTGTTAGGATCCTAACTTTCTGCGTAGCAGAGTTTCAGAGGTGTTCCTTCAGTTTATTGGGCAATGGAAGATCACTGGGCATGTAAATAACTTATTTATAATCTCATTCCTTTCTGCATGCTGCTGACAGTTTTATAGTGTTGTAAATTAGTTAAATTAGCCTCCCCTCATAAAGGTACCTAAATTTTCTACTTGAACGGTGCAACTGTCTTTCGAGTTGCATAGGTCAACAGCGAGCTAGGCTATTATTAATGGTTGGGAGCTCAATCTGACCCAGGCTTCGATCTCATGACCTCTTGGTCAGTAATGATTTATTGCAGCTGGCTACTAACCAGCTGTGCCACAGCCTGGCTTATAGCCCGGGCTGTGGCACAGGCTGGTGAGCAGCCAGCTGCAGCCAGCTGCAACAAATCACTCTGACCAAGAGGTCATGAGTTCGAGGCCAGCTCGGAGCCTATGTTTGTCTTGTCTTTGTTCTATGTTAAGGCATTGAATGTTTGCCTTATATGTGTAATGTGATCTGCCCTGAGTCCCCTTCGGGGTGAGAAAGAAGGGCGGAATATAAATACTGTAAATAAATAAATAAATAAATAGCCTGTTGTTATCTCCAGATTAGATGAACATATTGTTCTGTAATCTCGGAACTTGTTTCCAGGCTGGATAACTCAGGGAACATCCCATTATTCAAGGATGTGTTTTTTTTCCACATCCACCTTTTTCTGATATCTCCGTCTCGGCTGCCAAGTCCTCCCTCGTTAATGCATCACGTGAACGCCATCTTCTTGAGTTGTGTCTCTTCTTCTCTTCACAAGCATGCCATTGTCATTGAGTTCATTGATGGATGGTGCAGATGCATCTCCTTCCTTGGTTCTCCCGCAGGCCGAGGCCAGAAGCTGGACGCCTCAGAGGAGCCCATGGATCAGGGCCCTTTGGAGCGCAACGCCGAGGAGGAGGAGGAGGAGGAGGAGCCGGAGGCGGCGGAGCAGGAGCAGGACCTGCTGCCAGGTAGGCGGGCGTTTCTGTAGGAAGACGGCATTGTGGGAAGGGCTGGGGCAGAGAGAAAGGGTTTGTGGCCTATGGTGGGCAGAATGGCAGGCCCCTTGCTCCCCCTATTCCTGTTGCCTTTGGAACCCAGTGGGTCTCCTCGGGAGGAGGAAGTGCTTCCCGGCCAGTGAAGAGGCTTGGTGGCATTGCCCCTTTAAGGCAACCCTATCACCTCTGAGGCCGGTTTCCCTTTGAGGCTCAGAGGCAAGGAGATGAAATACACAGACTTATTTGCAAAGAGAGCTGCGGGTGACCGCTCTGAAAGGAAAGTGGAAGACAAAGGAAGTCTCTCACAAGGTTCCTATGTGTTTCTTACAGGTACATTTCGCACCTTTAAACATTTATTTACAGCATTTATATCCCGCCCTTCTCACCCCGAAGGGGACTCAGGGCGGATCACATTACACATATAGGCAAACATTCAATGCCTTTTAACATAGAACAAAGACAAGAGAAACATATGCTCCGAGCGGGCCTCGAACTCATGACCTCCTGGTCAGAGTGATTCATTGCAGCTGGTTGCAGCTGGCTTGCTCTCCAGCCTTGCTCTCCAGCCTGCGCCACAGCCCGGGCCCTGGTTCTCATGCCCCTTCTTGTCTTTAATCTTGTCTCTTTTTCTTTTCATCCTGCACATGGCACTTTGATCAGTTGCTTATCAAAGCAGTTCAGGAAAGCCGTTTCCCCGCAATTTCCCGATTACAATCATTCAATATATCGATCACCATTTGAACTTTCTTTCTTCCTTTGAAGCACCTGCTTGGTCAAATCAAAATACCATCTTTGCTTGAACTGTCTTACATTTTAAAACAGTTGCTCCTTCCTTTTATGGTCCTGTCTTTCCCCTTCAGTTGTTTTTCTTTGCATAGCTAAGGGAGGAGATGGGTTTTATTGTTGGGAACTATGGTTTCTCACAGCAGACTTCCTCCATTGGTTCCTTGTAACCCCAAGGAGACCATCTTCAATTGATTCCCAAGGCTCAGGCTGTTTATTTAATCAAACTATTCTTCATACTATTGCTATTTCTTAATCATATTAAGTCAGGTGCCCCTTGTCCCCTTCCCCAGGAGAGGGCGGGGCGGGGCAGGGGTCAAGGGGTGGGGCAGGGGTCAAGGGGTGGGGCAGGGGTCGGCCGGCCCTTTGCTGCTCTCTGTGTTCACGGAGGAAGGACTCCCATCCTGACCAGGGTGGGGGGCTGTTCTCTCCCAAAGGTCTCCCACCAGCGCTGGAACTTGGCCAAAGGGGAGCAGCAGGCTCTGGCCACCACTGGCCCACAGCAGGCAACCGGCTGAGGTAGGAACATTTTACGAATACTTTTTAAACAAAGGTTCTTTTTATTGCAATTTCAGTGTGTGTGGGGGGGGGGGGGGGGGGGTATATCAGAACTTTTACAGAACAACACTTAGACATACAGAGATACAGATTCTATGCAACTTCATTGGAATCACAACCGACAGTTACATTTTTTACTCAGCATTCACATCCAAGCATTCATCTTCATGCATGCATCACCATTTCTCCATTCTTCTGCCGTGAAGAACACCTGTTAGGCCAGACTGCTTCCTTGACAATCTGCCAACACACAAAACTTCTAAAACACCAAAATGCATCCTTTCCCTAAGAACAATGCCAAGGATCAGAGTCCTGCTTTCTCTACAGAAGAAATGACACCCTGCAAATACATATCATGACTCCAAAGCGCACTCCTTCCTCTTCCCTTGAGAAAAGGAGGCCAAGTGCTCAGAATTCTGCGTTCCATTGCAGATCTGACTCTCCCAAGGAGCACCATCTCTCTCTTCCCAAGGAGCAGAGAGGCAGGTGAACAGCGCTGCTGTCTTTCATGCTTTTTGGATTGTAATAAGGTCTCTCATATAGCAATATTTTGCTGATGTTGTCCCAAAGTTGTAACTGAATGACAGATGTTTTCCGTCCTGAAACATCCTGGCTCCATCTCAGTTTCCTGACAGATGTTGACTCTTAATTGGTGTTGACTACGCAAGTAGCTTTGTGTTGATTTCCACCTTAATGTAAATAACTTTGTAAACATTTCGTTAACTTGAAAGAGCCATTGTCTCTGATTAATTTAAACAAGTTGTTTCCCCCCAAAGGTTCATCATGTCAACAAATGTTGACAGATGTAAACAGATGTAAATATTTCTCTTATCACTGTCACAGTTCTTATCAATGTCAGCAGTTCAGCAACTTTTAATTTAACTTGTAAGCCGCCCCGAGCCCTAGGGGAGTGGTGGCATATAAGTTTGAACAATAAATAAATAAATAAATAAATTACCGTTGCTTTCCAGGCCTCAATATTTTAGAATGCAGTCTCCAAAATTATTAGCTCTCATTCATTCATGTTTCATACAATTTCATTCATATTATACATCATATTTAATCAAGCGCTTCCCGTCCTGCAGGGCTTGGAGGGGCTTTGTGGGAAGTGGGCTTCTTTTGGGGAGCACTGATGCTGGGGGGGGGGCTGGGTCATGGGAGAGGGTCATGGGGAAGGTGGGCTACAAGGCAGGCTGAGGGGCCGCCCCATAAGCCCAGCCCTGCCTCCCTCTGGCTTTGCAGACGTTGCCAGGCATGTGGCTGGACAGATGCCCAGAAGGCAGGGATGTGGGGCAGTCCTTGGAAGCGGTTCCACCTCAGAGCCCCCTTCCTCTTTCCCTCTCTCTCCCCCAACCCAGGGCTGCCGATGAGGGAGGGGCCGGATCTCCGTCCTTGCCTTTGGCTGTTGCCCAGGCTGCGGAACAGCGCCTCCAGCAGGCGGCCATTCAGGGGGCCGAGGAGGAAGACGAGGAGGGCGAGGGGAAGGCGAAGAGGGGCCTCCCCGGGGCCACCACCCCCCCAGGCCGCCCCACGGTGCCATCCCTGGTCCAGCTCTCCCTGCAGGGGACTGTGGCCCTGCTGACAGGTGGGCCCTTCTCCCCCTCCCCTCCACTTCCCACCCCCCTAATGCAATGCCCCTCTGTAACAGCCTCATGGGCCCCCTTCTCCTCCTCCACAGCCCCCCGCAAGCAGTACTGCCGCAGCCTCTCTGCGCTGACCCCGGTCCTGGCGGAGCAGCTCCTGGCGCACCTGGCCCAGAGGGCGCTGCTGAGCCCCCGCTCCCTGCGGCTCTTCTTCGGCTGCCCGCTGCAGCGCCTGCGCCTGGACTGCTACCCCCTGGCCACCAACGCCCTCCTGCAACAGCTGCGCGCCTTCCCCGGCCTCCGGCTCCTCAGCCTCGTCTCCTGCGCCGTCATCACCGGTGGGTGAGAGAGCCCATCGATCGGGGCTGGGATGTGGGGGTCACTTTGGGGCAGGGCCTTCCTTCTGCCGGGCTGCTGCTCTCCTGGCTGGACTGTGGTTGGCAGGCCTTTCTGTGGCAAGAAGAGGGAAGAGTGAGACACACTGTCCCTTCCTGAATGGTATTCCAGAGAGCAGGCAGTGCAGTTCCCTTGGCATCACCTGCCCCTATAACCACTGAGCCCTTTTGTTACAAATACAAAGGTTCTTTTATTGCAATTACCAGTGTGAGAGGGTCTATCAAAACTTTTACAGAACAACATTTAGACAAAGTATGACATTAGACATACTGGCATATAAATTATATGTAACTACATTGAATTCCACAAACCTATAGTTTCATTGGCTAGCAAACAAACAAAGGTTACTTTTTTTCCTCAGCATTCACACACATGTACATGCATTCATCCACATGCATGCATCACCATTTCTCCATCCTTCCTCTGTGACGAACACCTGTTTTTAGGCCAAACCCTGCTTTCCCTGCAGGGTGCCAAACACAGTTCCAAAACTCCTAAACTTCAAGACGGCAAAACTCTAAAATCCCCAAGAACATGACTCCAGATAATAATAATAATAATAATAATAATAATAATAATACTTTATTTTTATACCCCGCCTCCATCTCCCCGAAGGGACTCGGGGCGGCTTACATGGGGCCAAGCCCGGATAAAACAGCAAACAACATACAATAACATCAGAGAAGACAAAAAAAAGTACATTAACATTCTAAACATTATATATATAAAGAGCTCCCTCCTTCCTCTTCCCTTGAGAAAAGGAGGCAAATGTGTCCAGAGTTCTGCTTTCCATTACAGATCTGACACTCCCAAAACACACCATCTCCACAGAGCATAGTGGGTGAACAGTGTCACTATCTGCCAGAATTTTTGGATTGTAATAAGGTCACTTATGTAGCAATATTTTGCTAATGTTGTCCCAAAGTTGTAAATTACTGACAGACATTTTCCTTCCTGGAACATGTTGATTCCATCTCAGTTTCCGGGCAGATGTTGACTCTTCTTGGTTGGTGTTAGCCTCGTGTTAGCTTCCTTCTTAACGTAAAGAACCTTGTAAACATTTCCTTAACTTAAAAAAGCCATTGTCTGTGATTAATGTAAATAAGTTGTTTTTCTCCAAAATTTCATCAAGTCAGCAGTGTTGACAGATGTAAACATTTATCTTATCAATGTCACAGTACTTATCGCAATCAGTAGGTCAGCAAGCGGGTAGCTAGTCATTGCAGGCCTTAATCTTAGAATGGTGTCTTCAGCCAGATCAGGCCCCATCCATACATCTTTCCTACAATTCATTCAAACCATATTATCATATTTCTGTGACACTGTCCCTGTTCAGAGGGGACAAGGATTCCTTTTGGGGGCCCACAGTGGAGAAGTGAGTCTGTGTATGCGGTGGGGGGGGGGGGTGTCCTGACAGGACAATGAGAGCTCATCCAGGTAGGAGGACCCCTGCCCTTCCTGATTTACAGAGGCCTGGCTGACCGCTCTCTTCTCCCTCAGACCAAGGCCTGTCCACCCTGCCGCACCTGACCCACCTCCAGCACCTCAACCTCTCCGCCTGCGTCAAGCTCACAGACAACTGCCTCCAGTTCCTCAAAGGTTTGTCCATCTATTTCTCTCCTGGCCTTCTTGTGTTATGGGAAGGTGAAGAGGGAGGGTCCCAAGGGTCTGGGCCAGAGCCTAGCTGTTGGAAATAAGGTGGAAGCTGATCTGCTGCTCTCAGAGAAAAAGGAATCCCATGTAGACAGTTGCTGAGCTGGATCTGGCCCTTGGCAACCAGGCCAAAGGGGACAAGGGTCAAGCTGTGGGTGTCCTATCCCTTTAGGCTGGGCTTTAGCTCAGCTGGTTAATCACCAGCTGCAATAGAGTTTACCAATCGAAAGATTGGCAGTTTGAAACCTGGGTCGGGGTGAGTGCCCGACCTTCAGCCCAGCTCACTGTCCACCTAAGCAGATTGAGTAGATAAATTGGGTACCGCTTTAGCGGGGAGGTATTTTATGGAAACATAAAAAGGAAATCACATTCAAAGGGAGCTTTGAATGCGATTTCCTGCTTCTTGGCAGGGGGTTGGACTGGATGGCCCATGAGGTCTATTCCAACTCTACTATTCTATGATTCTACCAGAAAATGCTGGCGATCAAAAGAAAGGAGGAAGTCTGTGATCTGAGCTCTTCGACATGGAGGATGGAAGCATGGGGAAACTTCAGTCCTCCAGATGTTTTGGACTGCAACTCCCACCATTCCTCACAGCCTCAGGCCCCTTCCTTTCTCCCCCCAGCCGCTTAAGCGGCTGGGGGGAGAAAGGAAGGGGCCTGAGGCTGTGAGGAATGGTGGGAGTTGCAGTCCAAAACACCTGGAGGGAGGACCGAAGTTTGGTGGAGGTGGAGGATTAGGCCACTGACCATGAATGTGGGCTTTGGGTGCGGAGGAGGGGTGCTGACTGCCACCCCATTCCTGCTCTTCCCTCCCTGTCTCTCAGGCTTGACACACCTGTCTCACCTGGCGCTGGACCAGACGCGGGTCTCGGACCAAGGCCTGGCGGAGTTCCTGTCCTGGGCGCCCCCCTCCCTGACCCACCTGAGCCTGAACCGGACGGGGGTCACGGAGCTCACCTTGGCCTTGCTGCCCCTCCACGCCCCCCAGCTCTGCGTCCTCAGCCTCAAGGAGACGGGCGTGAGTTGGCCAGGAGGGAGGGGCCTTTTTTGGAAAAATTGAATTCTCTGTTGGAGATTTTATGATCTTTGGAAAGACATACTCCCTTTTGGTAAAAATGGCATCCATGCAAGGCAATTAGGTCTCTCAGCTGTTAAATTGATATCCTAAATGTCTCTTTGAACTGTTTGGGACAAGGATATGTCAATGCACAAACATATAGTATGAATATTCAGCAGAGTTTCAGAAGTGTTCTTTTTAGTTGCCCCAAAAAATCTACTTTCCCTTGAAATGTATTTGCCTTTAAATCATGCTCTCAAGAGACAAAAGTAAGCAGACTTCGTTAAAAGTCACATACCATATATACTCAAGTATATGCTGACCCGAATATAAGCTGAATATAAGCTCCATATGAGCCACCCCAAGTCCCCGTGGGGAGATGGTGGCGGGGTATAAATAAAGTTTTATTATTATTATTTTATTATTAATTTTACCACAAAAAAACTGGCAAAAATTATTGACTCGAGTATAAGACGAGGGTGGGAAATGCAGCAGCTACTGGTAAATTTCAAAAATAAAAATAGATACCAGTAGGCATCAGTAAGTTAAATGTGTTTGAATATTTACATAAAATTGTTATTTAAGATAAGACTGTCCAACTCTGATTACCTATATATTCGAGAATAAGCCGACCCGAATTGAAGCCGGCCAGGACCCTCACTCGAGTATAAGCCAAGGGGGACTTTTTTAGCCTTAAAAAAGGCTGAAAAACTCGGCTTATACTTGAGCATATACGGTAATTGGTTTACTCACAAGCTTCCTGTATTCAGCATACAGGTACTTTGCATATCAGTTCAGTTACAGATAGAATTTGAAGTGATTTCTCTGTGTAATAATAATAATATAATAATACTAATAATAATACTAATAATAATAATAATAATAATAACAACTTAATTTTTATACCCCGCCTCTATCTCCCCAAAGGGGACTCAGGGCGGCTTACATGGGGCCAAGCCCGAATAGGTAGGTAACACAGGGCATCATTCTTAGGATCAACAGTGCATAATCCAAAGCATCTCTCTGTTCTGAGAGTCTAATAGAGTCCAATAGAAAGTCCAATGGAGTCTGAGATCTAAAATAGAGTCTGAGCCCAGAACAAGCCCAGATCTGATCACATGGTCTGCAGCCCCTCCCACAACAAAGAGATAAAGAAAAACTGCAAAGCAATACACACATATACAATACAGCACGCAATTATATACTTAACAAATAACTAGTGGAGGCTTGAAGAAGGTTGCGATTTCCAACACCTTTTCCAGTTCTGCTGCTTCACCTCTTCCCCTCCCCTCCCTCCCCCCCTCAGATCACGGACGTTTCGGCATTGCAGCATTTGGGGGCCCTGCAGGCGCTGCACCTGGACGGGACCCCCGTGAGTGAGGCCTCCCTCGGGGCCCTCTCCGCGCACCCCTCCCTCTCCAGCCTGACCCTCCATGGAGTCCAGTCGGTGGACGGAAACCGGGCCCTGGAGCTCATCTCAGGTACCAGGTCGCGGGCAGCGGGCACTTCGGGGCATCTTGCCGGGGGGGGGGGGGGGCAAGGTGACCAGCAGAGAGAGCCTCCTGAGAGTGGAGGAGGGGGCTGTTTCCAGGTGGAGGGAGGGCTGGGCCACACTGGTCACCAGAATGGGCCCCAAAGCTTTTAGATATGTATATGCTAACTGTGTGGAAGGGCTCACGCTGTTTGACCAGAGGCAAACTAATCAGTTTGGAGAAGTTCAACCTTCCTTCTCAGCATAACGTAACATTGGTACAACTTCTGACCCGTTGTACCTGTTGGTTAACTCCTCAACATAGCCACAGAGTTCACCCCAGTTTAAGGTTCTCCCCGTGATCTTATAGCACCTCAACTTCCTTCATGTTTACAAGTTTCACTCAGTGCACTTTGCCCAGCCCATTGTATGATTTTATTGCTGTGTTTTATCATGTGTTTTATAATGACTGTGATTTTATTTTATGCCTTTTAATTTTATTTGTGTGTTTTTTTGTATTTGATACCACTGTATACTTGTTTTGTATCTGTGAGCTGCCCCGAGTCCCTCTGGGGAGATGGTGGCAGGGTATAAAAATAAAATTATTATTATTATTATTATTATTATTATTATTATTATTATTATTATTATTATTATTATTATTATTGGCAGAGCAAAGCACAACAGAATGGCTGAGGTCTAGGATAACTTATTATCCTAGACCTAGACATTGAGTTATCTCAATGACCCCCTTAAAAGCATGCAAAGGAATATACATTCAGTACGCCAGAAAACAAAAGACTCCACATCAAACTGGTTGATGTAATTAAAGCAGGTTACTCACAAAAACTTGTGTAAAAGGGATCACTGGAGATCATAAAAAAGGTATAATCCAAAGATAGGTAGAAAAGATATCTTTATCCTGAGCGCAGCCCTAACCAAGACCAGGCCATGGGGCACGCAAGCGGTCTCTCCTGAAGGGTTGACTTCTGCAACCACAACAAAGGGAGCCCCTCTCTTTTATAACCTTTGACTTCAAAGGATTGCGTACGTGACGTGCAACACGTCCACTTTCTGGAAGATGCCCGAAGCCCTGCGTAAATGTTAATTGAGGGTACCATAAAAGGAAAAGGGAGGAAGTGAGGTAAAGACAGGAAACATGGAGACAACAGAACCATTTCAATGTGTATGCAAGATGGTTGGTTTCCCAACAAAAGCCCCACCTGGACAAGCATCCAAAGGGGCAGTTGGGGGGGTGGGCTGCTCTTGGGGAGCGGTAGGGTGGCAGCAGTTGCACTCAAATGCAAGTGGCTTCCCTTTTGGAATCATAGAATCATAAGACGCTAGAGGTGGGACCTCATTGGCCATCCAGTCCAACCCATTCGGCCATTCAAAGCACCCCTGAGAGATGGCCATCCAGCCTCTTCTTCAAAGCCTCCAAAGAAGGAGACACCGGAGCCAGGCAAGATTTGGCTTTGGCTTCAACTTCATCCACAGAGAGCGTGAGGTGGACTAGATGACCCCTGGGGTCCCTGCCCAGATCTCTGAATTACTGGTGATACTCCTGTGAAGGGAACCAGTCCCAGATGGAGTCAGGATGCCTGCCCCCCCCCCCCCCCACACACACCTGTCTATGACTCTTCAGGGCAGCAGAAGAGAAGGTGTCAGTGTTGACAGACACCCTTCAGTCTACGTAAGGGCCCCTGTAAAGGAGCCTGCTCTGTGGCCCACATCTCCCCCAGTCCTAACGAGGCTGCCTCTTCCCCCCCCACATATCCCCCCCCCTTGGCAGGCCTCCCCCTGGCGCACCTGGCGCTGCCCTCGCGGCACACGGTCACGGACGAAGGGATGGCCGCCCTCTGCCGCCTCTCTGGCCTCCTGGAGCTGGACCTCACGGACTATGCCCACATCTCCGACGCAGGGCTCCAGCATCTGCCCCAGATGAGCAGGTGAGGGGCAATGGGGAGCTGGCAATGTGTGTGTGGGGCGGGGGGGGGGTTAAGAGGAGGGCCAAGGTGGGGCAGGGGGCACGAGGAGGCTCTTCTCCCATCATCCCAATTAACTGGTAGGGCTATGTGTTGGGAATGGACGAGCTATTAAGCTCTAATCACCCGCTTTATGAGGTAAATTCCCATTAAAATAGCAGAGTAAATAATTGCAGCAGCGTGAGACTTACGCGGTGTGAGTTTGGAAGGCCTCTGTGTCATCAGGAAGGCAAAGGGATGCAAAGGTTTGGAGCTAACTCTCTATGCTATCCTGTTCTAATACACATAGACGGATTAAAATAACAAAGCTCTAGATAGCCTACATCTTGACTAATAGAAGACAGAGGTGCGTCCTCTGGGACAAAGCAGGAAGCTGGAAGCAAATGGCGACCAAACCTAGTGGGTCGCTTCTTCTCTAGGGCCATAAACATTCCAAAGGCCAAATTGGGGAAGTTACGTCAAAGCCCTAGGAGAGATCACATTTCTAAAGCATCAAAGGGGTGGGTTGATGTAAACACGACATGAGGGAGGAAACAATAGTGAAGCCTAATCAAAGCATGCATGGAACTGAGGAAGGTGTCCCTAACTCTTTTCTAGGCTTCCTATCTAACCATAGAGACTTAAGCAGTACAGGATGACATTTTATTCCAACACTATGGAGAACCAGACTGGCAGTTGTAGCGCAGTAATGCCGGGTGGGGGGCACTGCATTGCTGTTTTGAGGTTCTTCACGCAGCCCTGCAGAATCGTTGGTGCCTTGCTCCTGAGCATAGGGTTCCCTGCACTTGGGCCAGTCCTCCCGTCCACCCGGGGGGCCCAGCTGGGGGGCTTGGTTCTCAAACTGTGGCTGAGGGTCAATGGAGATGACATGGCCGCCTGGCTGAGGGTCCTGTTTTGCTCCAGAGACAGCCTTGCAACACGAGCAAAAGGAACTAAGAAAGCTTTGCTTCAGCTAAATGACAATAATAATGCAAACAGAAGTAAAGGACACAGAAGGTAATGTTCCAAAGCAATGAGGGTTCTTACAGCAGATGTGAAGTCTTCACAGCAGACAAGAGCCAGAGTCTTTGGCAAGAAAGGAAGGGAGGGGGCTTGCCCCTTATTTACAGTATTTATATTCATTTATTTACAGTATTTATATTCTGCCCTTCTCACCCCGAAGGGGACTCAGGGCGGATCACATTATGTACATACAGGGCAAACATTCAATGCCCATATACACATAGAACAGAGACAGACGCAGAGGCAATTTAACCTTCTCCTGAGGGGATGTTCAATTCTGGCCACAGGGGGGAGCAGCTGCTTCATCATCCACACTGACGGCACTTCCTCATTCCAATGTTGTAAATTAGTTAAACTTGCCTCCCCACTTTTTAAATAAGTGGTACCTTATTTCCTACTTGATAGATGCAACTATCTTTCAGGTTGCTAGGTCAGCAACGAGCAGGGGCTATTTTTTATTTTTTATTGACGGGTGCTCACCCTGCCACGGGCTGGCCTCGAACTCATAACCTCATGGTCAGAGTGATTTATTACAGCAGGCTGCTCTCCAGCCTGCACCACAGCCTGGCCCCTTACCTGGATGTTTTGGGCCACAGTTCCCTGTGAATTCATGGCGGGGGTGTTTGAAGGCCCTTGTTGACCTGGGGCAGAGTGCATGTGGTGGTTGGGGTGGGGGTGCCTTCCTTCCCCTCTCTGTGGGGCTGCCTGTGCCCCTCCAGCCCCACCCCCAGTGACCGCTTGTCCCGGCCCCCAGGCTGCGGCGCCTCTCCCTCTGCAACACGCAGGTGACGGACGTGGGCCTGAGGCAGGTGGGGTCCCTCTGGGGCCTGGAGGAGCTGGCCCTGGACCGCCTGAGGGTCTCCAGCGCAGGGGTGGCGCGCTGCATCGTACGCCTGCCCCACCTGCAGGTAGGGCGGCCCCCGGGGTCTAGCTCGGGGGGGGGGACACGGGAGTTATTGGGGACGCACAAAGGCAGCTTCTGACCCTCCCCCTGCAGGTGCTGAGCCTGGCCAGTGCGCCTGTCGGGGACTCTGTGGCCAGGAGGGGCCTTGCCCACTGCAAGCAGCTTCTCAAGGTCAACCTCAGCCGGACGCGCCTCTCCGACCGAGGTAAGGGGGGGGGGAATGGGAAGTAGCCATAAACCTCAATACAGGACATGGAACTCGGGGGGTCCACACAGCTGCCACTACCTGCTTCTGGGGAGCCTCTGAAGGCAGACGACGGCCTCTTTGGGCGGGGGGGGGGGGGGTGTGCTGGGCCAGGCAGCCTGAAGCAGTCCTTGTTTCCTCCCCCCCCCATGACTCCCACACGGCCCCCCTGAACTGCCCTCCTTCTGCCCCCCAGGCCTGCGCTTCCTCCGCCAGCTGCCCCTGGTCCAGCTGAACCTGGATGGCTCCGGAGTGACCGCCGCTGGGGTGGCCGCCCTCCAGGCCTCCTGCCCCTCCCTGGCCAGCGTCCGGGCCGGCCACCTGCGCCCCTTGGCCCCCGAGGAGGTCTCCGAAGAGGAGGAGGGAGAGGGGCCCGGATAGACCCTGACGGACGGCTTCCTGGCTGCTTCTCTCTCCCGATGGCCCCGGGGTCCTCTTTGCGCAGAGCCTGCTTTGGGGCTGCTTCGGCCCCTGCTTGGGACGCTTCCTTCTGCGGTGCGGAGGAAGCCCCCTCCCTGCTGGGCTTCCCTGTGCTCCCAAGTGCAGGGGGCTTGGCAGGGGCTTGAGGAGGAGGAGCCCCTTATCAGAGGGACAGAGGCGGCAGTGTGGCCTGAGAAGCACGATGGGGAGCAGAGTGGGGCGAGGGGGGGGGAGGTCGAATAGGGGGCTGGGAGACCCCGATGCCTGCTTGTGGTGTGTGCCTTAATCTTTCCCAATAAAAAAAGCAAGACAGGCTCCGCCTGGCCCCCCGTTCCGTGTTTTTCTGGTGCATCAAGCAGACCCTTTTCGGACTGCCTTCCACCTGGAAACCTATGTCCTCACTGCGAAAGGAAGGCCATGCGGATCAAGGATAGATCTCCTCCACAGTCAGTTATGGATCAGACCCCGGTGGCGCAGTGGGTTAAACTCTTATGCCGGCAGGACTGAGGACTTGAAGGTTGGGCTGCTGACCTGAAAGTTGCCCATTTGAATCCAACCCAGGGAGAGCGCAGATGAGCTCCCTCTATCAGCTCCAGCCCCTATGTGGGGACATGAGAGAAGCCCCCCACAAGGATGGTAAAACATCAAAACGTCTGGGCATCTTCTGGGCAACGTCCTTGTAGACTGGCATTCTCTCACACCAGAAGCTACTTTGCAGTTTCTCAACTCACTCCTGACTCAGAAAAAATAACCTTATGAACCCATTGCCTGTTGCACCCCAGCCAGAATTCACTTTGCCCTCAACACCAACCAAGAAACCAAAAGTCATAGTAAAACAGTTTATTGATAAAACACATATAAAAAAACCCCATGAAATAGGAAAAGGCAAAATCCAAGAGTTAACTGGAGGGGGTGGGGAAATAGTCAAGCAAATAGTAAGCCATGAACATGAATCCAAAAGCCAGACTATAAAAACTTCCAGACTCCCAAGATCTTGGACTAGGACATGAACTGGAAACAAGGCTTGAGATCCTCGCTGTTATGCAACGTTGCCTGGCCTGAATTCCCAAAGAGACACTTCTCTGATTTTATTTATTTATTTACAACAGGGCGGCTCACAGAACTAGGCAAAATTTAATACCCAAACCACAATTATAAATCAAAACAATACATGCCAATCAATTGATAAAACTATTAAAATCTATATATATAAAAGGGTAATGAAATTTCGGCCTAGGACAAAACAACAAAACTACACATCCCAGAAACACTAAACTTGGCAGCACAACCCTTCATCCATGCCTCTACGTTCATACAACAAAAGGAAAAGAAAAATAAAGTCCTAATTAGAGCGAGAGGAATAAATGTTTTTATCCAATTGCTGCCAGTTAGAAGGCTAAGCTCTGCCCACTTGGTCTCCTAGCAACCCACTCAGCCCAGGGGACAGGCAGAGTTAGGCCTCACTTAGGCCTCTTCCCCACTGCCTATAAAATACAGATTATCATATTTGAACTGGATTATATGGCAGTGTAGACTCAAGGCCCTTCCACACAGCTCTATAACCCATTTATAATCTTATATTATCTGCTTTGAGCTGGATTATCTTGACTCCACACTGCCATATAATCCACTTCAGTGTGCAGTCGGACACAACTGGACTTAATGTCAGGAGAAAACCTTTACCCTTTACCTTAATGACCACCAATTCCTCAATACTTTATTTCCCAGACCACCAGACTTCGCCACAGCAATGCGTGGCCGGGCACAGCTAGTACATTATAAAACTTAAAAACATACATATAATTAGATCCATTCATCCAGAACCTCATGCTTAAACCTTAATTTGGGCCATGTTGACTTACACGTTTACTCATTAAAATCTTGGGCCACACAACCGTGTCTTTACAGCTTTTCTAAAGCCCAGAAGAGTCGGGGCTGGTCGGATGTTACTAGGAAGGGTCTTCCACAGCTGGGGAGCCACCACCGAGAAGGAAGGCCCTGTCCCTCGTTCCCACCAGCCGTGCTTGTGCGGCAGGTGGGACCGAGAGCAGGGCCTCTCCAGATGATCTTAGGGATCTTGATGGCTCATAGGAGGAGATACGTTTGGACAAGTAAATAGGGCCAGATTTAGAGACCGCAAAACATGAAGTCCCTTCTGTGACCTTGACTTCCTTACCTGTGAGATTTTTTACGTTTCTTTTCAAAGTCTTTTCAGCTTTCTCAGTTTGCTGGATTCCTCCCTAAGATCAAGCCTGATACACCCGTCGAGCACAGGTGTTCTCTCAGATGGGCTTTCTCACCCATCAGTTTCTTTATCTGGAGTTGCTATGCTACCAGGAGGCAAAGGGTCTCCACCAGGCACTGCACCTCCCTGTCTGGTTTCACTTTCAAGCCTCCCCACACAGACAACCTTGCTCTAAACCCCCCCCCCCCCAATTTTCCTAATTGGCAGAACCCTCCACCACTCTCTCAGGCTCTGCAATGCCAATCTCCCATCTTCAGCTGGCTGGACCACGACACTGCCAAGACTCTGCCCCTGGAAGACCTGTCAGAGTAATTTACGCAGCGGAGCAGCAGTTAGATGGAATCAGCGTAACGCAGAACAAAGTGACATCCGAGACGATGGTAAAACTATATACAAAGTTTTACTATATGCAGTAATAAAGACAAACAGACTTGCAGACAATGGACACAGGACTTGACTCTCAGCAGACAGAACTCGACACAACTCTGAACAGAACTGATGCAATCAGCAATGCACACACACTTGTGTCTGGACACTCCCTGGTTCCAGCCACACATCAAGGACATCACAGCTTCTCAGTAATTAACTCTTTCCAGACTATGTTGCACTCTGGATGATGCAATCAGTATGCAATACAGGCAAGGCACAAATTTCATTTAAACGCTACCAATACACAAATCCCACATTAACAAGACCATCAGGCTCATGGGCCGCCAGGGATCACCTCTGGTGCTGACATAATTTCCAGGGGGAGGGGGTGCAATGCGAGGGGGGGGGGTCCCTCTTGCAATCGTTGGGGGGGATTGTCAGGGACCAGCCCCCCCCCCCCCCCCAATGGGAGAGTGTCATGGCCAAGACCTCTAGCTTCTCCCACCAAAGGCTGGATCTCTGTCCCAAGGGCCTCCCTGCTTCCGAAGGCGGTCCTTCCATTTGGGGGGGGGGGGGGGAGAGAGATGTGGGACCCCAGAGGAGGAGGGACCCAGAAGGATTACCTGCCAGGAGTTGGAGTCCAGGTAGTGAAGGCTCAGCACCACTTGCTCAGGCCTGCCATGAAGTCACAGTTGCCTCCTGGTTGTGTTTTAAAGAAGGAGGTGCCCTCAATATTGTCACCATTTTTGGGCTCAGGGTGAAGCTTTGGAGCCTTCAGGGGATGTGGGGCAGATGTGTGGGGGGGAAGGATCCACCAGCAGAGATGCAATCTCAACCAACAAAACATGTTTCCTGTGATGGCCAAAGGCGACAAGAGTCAGGTATGAAATGACCAGGATAGAACGTCCTGCCAACATTACGATCAACTTCCCAGAAAGAATAAGCGACAGGTACATTCTGGACATGGACACGAGTCATTTATCCGGCTCTGACCGTTTCGTGCGGCCAGTTCTTCAAGGGGACTCCCCTCTCCATTGGCCAGCCAGGGTTTCAGAAACTTTTCCCTGAGGTCAGGGTGGCAGGAATCCCTGCCGTTCCTCCCTTGCCTTGCAGGCAATTTTATGGTCCAGAAGGCAAAAGAGGCAACAAGGGGATGGGCTACTCTCGGTCTCATCCTAACCAATGGGGAGGACAAAATCAATGCAGTCCAAGGGGTGGGACCCTTGGGGGCAAGTGACCATGCACTCCTGCAGCTTGCCATAGGAAAGAGAGGAGGCCGAAACGTAAGTCAAGGCCGCATTCTGGCTTTGAAGAGAGCTGACTTAGGGGGTAAGGCAGGCCCGGACCCCTGGCCAAGGAAGCTGGAGGGCGAGGAGGCAGCAAAAGAAGCCAAGGCGATCCTCCTCGTGTCCAAATCGAAGGGACGGTGGGTGTCTGGGGTCGCGGGGGGGGGGGGTTCCGGAGGGGCCAAATGGAGGGGCTGCCTGAAGCCCCCTCCCACTCCTCCTCAGGCGGGTACTATGACGCCGAACGCGCGCCGAAGGCTTCGGGGTCTTTGGGGCCATGACTTGGGGGAGGAAGGAAGGAAGGAAGAGAGGGGGAGGGTCCCGGGGCCCCTCGGATCTCCCCATTAGAAGCATGTCAGAGAAGAGAAACAGGTGGAGAAATATGGCCCAGATACAAAGATATCTTAGTGAAAGAAAACGGGAAACATAGTCTACAAAGCCAGGAAGAAATAAATCGCAAATTCCCTAATGTTGGATGGTTCCAATACATGCAATTGAAAGAATATTATAATAAAGATAAAATTCTAGGATTTGAAGAGAGAGATAGTTTCTGGGATAAAGTAATGAAATTGGGGGAAAAGCAAATATCCATAATTTACACAAAACTAATAGAATGGGAGACGGATGAAGTAGCAATAAAAGAAAACATGACTAAATGGGCTAAAAATTTAGGGGAAAAAATTTATTTAGAAGAATGGGAAAAGGCCTGGAACTCCAGACTAAAAACAACTTATGCCATAGAATTGAAAGAAAATTGGATTAAAATGTTCTATCGCTGGTATTTGACCCCTCAAAAATTATCAAACTATTATAAAAAAAACTTCAAACAAATGTTGGAAATGCGGTGACCAGGTGGGGACATTTTTCCACTGTTGATGGACATGCAAAAAGGCGAAGAAATATTGGAAGGAAATCCATCAAAAAATACAAGAGATGTTGCAAATTAAGGTAGAGCTGGACCCAAAGTATTTTCTATTGGGTATGCTCAATATAGAAAAAGATAAAAATAAAGAAACTCTGTTTAATTACCTCACCACGGCGGCCAGAATAATATATGCCAAAGATTGGAAAAAGAAAGAAACTCCTGAGCTAAGCAGTTGGTTAAACAAAGTGTTGGAAATTATGAATATGGACAAGCTGACGTATTTACTAAAAAATAATAATGGCATACCAAAAAGGCAAACGGATTGGGGCTTGATAAAGAAGTACTTAAGAGAAAAACAAATAATGATGCTAATTTAAATAAACAATTAT
Source organism: Anolis carolinensis (assembly GCF_035594765.1). Classification (NCBI taxonomy): domain Eukaryota; kingdom Metazoa; phylum Chordata; class Lepidosauria; order Squamata; family Anolidae; genus Anolis; species Anolis carolinensis. The sequence goes on from NC_085846.1 coordinate 120,042,405, forward strand.
TAGAAATAGATCAAATGTAAGAGGATACAAAATATCTGTGTAAGAGATGGAAGTCAATTTTTATTATTTGTACTATTTGGTTTATTTGTGTGTTTTTTTTTTTGATCGGTTGTTTTTTGTTGGTTCTTCTGGTTGGATTCTCTTTTTTCTCTTTTTCCATTTATCCATGCACACCCCCCTCCTTACCCCCCCTCTCTGTTTCCACTACTCAGCTGTTAATTTTATCTGAAATTCTAATAAAAATTTATTTTTTTTAAAAAAAAAAACCTCCTGGTTGTGTTTTAAAGAAGGAGGTGCCCTCAATATTGTCACCATTTTTGGGCTCAGGGTGAAGCTTTGGAGCCTTCGGGGGATGTGGGGCAGATGTGTGGGGGGGAGGATCCACCAGCAGAGATGCAATCTCAACCAACAAACCACCACGTTTCCTGTGATGGCCAAAGGCAACAAGTCAGGTATGAAATGAACAGGATAGAACGTCCTGCCAACATTACAATCAAGTTCTTGGAAAGAATATGTGACAGGTACATTTTGGATGTGGACATGAGTCATTTATCCGGCTCTGGCCTTTTTGTGCGGCCAGTTCTTCAAGGAGACTCCCCTCTCCATTGGCCAGCCAGGGTTTCAGAAACTTTTCCCTGAGGTCAGGGTGGCAGGAATCCCTGCCGTTCCTCCCTTGCCTTGCAGGCAATTTTATGGTCCAGAAGGCAAAAGAGGCAACAAGGGGATGGGCTACTCTCAGTCTCATCCTAACCAATGGGGAGGACAAAATCAATGCAGTCCAAGGGGTGGGACCCTTGGGGGCAAGTGACCATGCGCTCCTGCAGCTTGCCATAGGAAAGAGAGGAGGCCGAAACGTAAGTCAAGGCCGCATTCTGGCTTTGAAGAGAGCTGACTTAGGGGGCAAGGCAGGCCCGGACCCCTGGCCAAGGAAGCTGGAGGGCGAGGAGGCAGCAAGAGAAGCCAAGGCGATCCTCCTCGTGTCCAAGTCGATGGGACGGTGGGTGTCTGGGGTCGCGGGGGGGGGGGGGTTCCGGAGGGGCCAAATGGAGGGGCTGCCTGAAGCCCCCTCCCACTCCTCCTCAGGCGGGGACTATGACGCCGAACGCGCGCCGAAGGCTTCGGGGTCTTTGGGGCCATGACTTGGGGGAGGAAGGAAGGAAGAGAGGGGGAGGGTCCCGGGGCCCCTGGCTGGCCCCGCCCCGCCCCGCCCCCACCCCCGCTGCTGACGCTTCTTCGAGACGCATGGCTGTGCCCAGACCCGCTCCTAGCCCCTCTTTCGAGGTGAGCGGGGATGGGGATGGGGGGGGGGGTTATTTATTTGTTTGTTTCCTTCCAATCCCGCCCTTCTCACCCCGCGGGGGACTCAGAGCCGCGTCCATCACACATCCAGGCAAACATTCAAGGCCTCAATTCTACAAACAATTAAAAAGTAAAGGTAAAAGTTTCCCCTTGGCATTAAGTCCGGTCGTGTCCGACTCTGGGGGTTGGGGCTCATCCCCATTTCTAAGCCAAAGAGCCACCTCCAAGGTCATGTGGCCACTGACAGGACTGCCTGGAGCGCCAGGGTTACCTTCCCGCCTATAGGAGCAGTACCTATTGCTCTACTCACACACTGGGCCATGGGGCTCATCTCCATTACTAAGCCCAAGAGCCGGCGTTGTCCCTAGACACCTTGAAGGCCATGTGGCCACTGACATGACTGCATAGAGCGCCCTTAGCTTCCCACTGGAGCAGTACCAATTGATCTACTCACATTTGCAGTTTTCGAACTGCTAAGTTGGCAGAAGATGAGGCTAACAGTGGGAGCTCACCCCACTCCCCGGTTTCGAACCTCTGACCTTTTGGTCAGCAAGTTCTATTCTAAGTTATGCAGCTCAGCAGTTAAACCCACTGTGCCACCGGAGGCTCCTTTGTACATATGTATGTACATATGCATATACAGTAGAGTCTCACTTATCCACCATTCGCTTATCCAACATTCTGGATTATCCAACACATTTTTGTAGTCAATGTTTTCAATACATTGTGATATTTTGGTGCTAAATTTGTAAATACAGTAATTACTAGGTAGCATTACTGCGTATTGAACAACTTTTTCTGTCAAATTTGTTGTATAACATGATGTTTTGGTGCTTAATTTGTAAAATCATAACCTAATTTGGTATTTAATAGGCTTCTCCTTAATCTCTCCTTATTATCCAACATATTCACTTATCCAACGTTCTGCCGGCCCGTTTAGCTTGGATAAGTGAGACCCTACTGTACATATGCTTTGGGCAGGGTGAGTGTGCAGATGTATGCTTATGCGTGGGGGGTGCACTGATGGTGCCTCAAAGAGCCACTGGAGGGTCTGGGGCTCCTGCTCTCCGGAAGGCACTCTGCGCATGGTGCGCAGAAAGGAAGCAAGGGCGACTGGAGGGGCCGCTGGGAGATGCTGCTTTTGCCGAGAGGAGAGGAGAGGAGCCGGCCTTGCCTTTGCTGCACCTGGAAGGGGTCTTGCCTGTGGCCTGTGCTCATAGCTGTGTGCTCACCTCTAAACATGGGAGGGGCTGCCTTTGTGCCTTGCCTGGCTCATGCGCCCCTCCCAGGCCCATGGAGCTGCCTCTGCCACTGCTGCCCCCACACCTGCATCCCCTGCCCCCTTTGCAGGCCAGGTCCAGGCCTTCGGAGTCCCTGGCTTCCCAGGGCTTGGTTATTCCCTCTTCCTTAGTTTTGGAAGAGTGCTTCCATTGCCGCCATCAGCCCCCTTGCCCTGGAACGATGGCCAGATTCCCACAGAACCCACCTCCAGGTGACAGAGTGACCACTATCCAGACAACCAGCCTCTGTGCCTCCGCATTGGCCCCTGGGCGCTTCGAACAGGCCCTGCCTGGTTAACTCACAGCTTGAGCATGATGGCACATGGCTTCAACTTCCTAATTAAAGTGAAAGAAGAAGAAGAAGAAGAAAAGAGTTCTTGCAGGATCTTGCAGGACGAAGGAAGGCTCACCTCCTGGATACTCGATGGCAGAGGGTCGGAGAGGGAGGAGCAGAGTGGGCCAAGCAGGCTTCCCTGCAGAACAAGGACTCAGGAAGAGAGCATCAGACACCCAACAGGAATCTGGCAAGGGAAACTGGCCCAGTGCAGGGGCAGGACTGGTTTCTGGGCCCCGGTGGGTGGGCCCCTCCGGGCTTCTCATGGGGGGCAGGCGAAGGGACGGAGCACAAGGGGCCTTTCTCTCTCGGGGCCCATAAGTGGCCTCCTTCCTCCCGCGACAACATGGAGCAGCAGGCCCTTCTCTGCCTGACTCAGGGCCACTTACTCACTGCCCAGGCATCTCTCTCTTGCCCTGTTGTTGTTGTTATGTTTGTTTATACCCCACTTATTTTTTCTCTCCACAAGGAGACTTCAGCAGCAGGAGCAGCGGCATGCCCGTCTCTGCATCAGGACCACGCGCTGCCCAGGCATCATTCCCGGTTGGACCTCTGCCTGTCCTCCATCCTTGCCTCCATCCCGCTCTGGGAGCACAAGGGATCAACTTCTGCACAGAGGTCAGCCTGAGACCCAGCCCTGGGGTCACTCAAGGCCACCTGATGCCCAGGCCTCCCTCTCTCGCTCTCCTGGGTGGACCACCGCCTGCCCTCCCTCCACCGTGCTTGGCTACACGGCTGGCACCTGTCCAGGCCCCCCGGTCACCTGCCCGCCCCTCTCTGCCCAGGATTGGCCAGCCCTGTCCCTGTCCCTCGGCTTCACTCTGGCTCCGGCGGCAGAAGTGCTGAAACCCAACCCGGGCGGCCACTGGCACCGCGGCAGAGGCGCCTCCTGCGCAGAGCGGCCAGCGAGGGCCATGGAGAAGCCACCAGACCCGCAGCCGCCCCCCCGGGAGGCCCCCCCGGACCCCGAGCCCCCCATCTCCCCCTCCTTCTCCGCGAGCCTGGCGGCCTTTGCGGGCGGCTGCACTCTGCACGGGCTCAGCCACGTCTTCCTGCCGGGCCCGCTGACCCCGCGGCGCCTGGCCTGGGCGGGGGCGGTCCTGGCGGCGCTGGGGGCCTTCCTGTTCCAGGCGGCGGAGCGGGTGCGCTACTTCCGGGGCTACCCCCGGGTGACCACGCTGGACGAGGCCGAGGGGCGCGCCCTGCTCTTCCCGGCCGTCAGCCTCTGCAACTTCAACCGCGCCCGGCGCTCCCGGCTGACCCCCGACGACCTGCGCTGGGTGGGCCCCCCGCTGCTGGGCGTGGAGCCCCCCGACTTCCCCCGGTACCTGCAGGCCCTGGGCTGGGAGGGGCCCCCCGCCCTCGGGCCCTTCTTCCCCAGCACTCGCTTCGACATGCAGGCCTTCGTGGGGCGCACCGGGCACCGGATGGAGGACATGCTGCTCGGATGCCGCTTCGGGGGCCGGGAGTGCGGCCCAGCAAACTTCACTTCTGTGAGTCCCCCCCAACACACACCTCGCCTCTCCTCTGCTGAGACCCCCTCCCCAGGCATGTTCGGCCACACCGTCCAGGTCAGCAGGACATGGCTCATGGCACTCTGGTCAGCAGTGCGACCCATAGCGCTGGACCAAGGCCATAGTGCTCCAGAGGGTCTTTCCTGCTCTGTCTTTTAGGGGTATTATGGGCCGACCCCCCAGACCCACCCCCTGTGTCTCCTTCCCTTCTTCTGGTCTGGACTTCCATGGGGACAGCACGTCACAGCTTCCTGGGGGCTTCCTGAGGCCCCATGCCCCGAGGGGTCCCCAAATCCATTGAGACTGAGCCAAACATGCACTGAAGTGCCCCTGTGCATGTGCAGAGTGCGTGCTTCCTGCCATGCCTGCTTTGGGGGAGGGGCAGTAGGGAGGGTCCCCGGGGTGCAGGGCCGGTCCAACAATGAGGCGAATTAAGCGGTCACTTGGGGCCCAAAACATACGGAGGCGCAGTCGAGACTGCTTTTTCTGTTGATTTCTTGTAAAACATGATCTTTTGGTGCTTTATTTGTGAAATCTTAATGTAATTTGATGTTTAATAGGCTTTTCCTTAATCTCTCCTTATTATCCAACATTTTCGCTTATCCAACGCATTTATTTTTCAGTGATTGGTTGGGGGGGGCGCCAAAATTCTGTTCGCCTACACTTGAAAAATACCTAGGGCCGGCTCTGCCGGGGTGGCAGCTATTTCCTGATGGATTTTTTTTTTCATGTCAGGAGCGACTTGAGAAACTGCAAGTTGCTTCTGGAGTGAGAAAATTGACTGTCTGCAAGGACATTGCCCAGTGGACGCCCAGATGTTTTTGATGTTTTTTACCATCCTTGTGGGAGGCTTCTCTCATGTCCCCGCATGGAGCTGGAGCTGACAGAGGGAGCTCATCTGCGCTCCCCCCGGGTTGGATTTGAACCTGGCAGCTTTCAGGTCAGCAACCCAACCTTCAAGTCACAAGGCTTTAACCCACTACACCACTGGGGATCCATCCTGATGGATGCAGGGTATTGATGCTTCCTTCCATTCTGTCGCTGAAGGATGGAAGCAAAATGTGCGGTGTGCTTTGTGCTGGGGAGGCATTTGGGCTCCTGGGGGGCCCTGAGTCCTGCAGCCGCCCCCTCCCCCTCCCCCTTCCAGTGTTTGGATCCAGAAGTGCCCCCCACCCTTCCCCGCCCTCCCCCTCCTCCACGTCCCACAGGCCGCTCCGGTTTCGCTTCCACGCAGAGCCGCATCCCTCTCTCCTTCCATATCCCTTTCTTTCTCTGAGCACAACACGGCCCAAAATCTCTGGGGTGTGGGGGCAGGGATGCCCAGTCAGCAGAATCCGATCCCGCAGCTCTTGGCACAAGGAGCAGCTCTGCTCAGTGTGTTTGTCCCAAAGGCAGGAGGGGCTGCTTCCCATGGCAGGGCCTTGCAAAAGCCTGATGAAGGAGCGGATGGTCATCAAAGCTGAGAGGCTGAAGGAAGGCAGAGGCCAGCCAGTCCGGCTCTGGTTGTATTTCCTTGTTTATTTGGTCAGCTGCTTCCACCTCTTCGTGACCTCCTGGACCATCCCAGGCCAGAGCTCCCTCTCAGCCGTGGCCACCCGCAGCTCCGTCAAGGTCAAGACAGTCCCTTCAAGGATACTGTCCATCCACCTTGCCCTTGTCGGCCTCTCTTCCTTTTCCCTTCCATTTTCCCCAGCACCATGATTTTCTCCAAGCTTTCGTGTCTCCTCATGATGTGGCCAAAATACTTCAGCTTTGCGTCTAGTATCCTTCCCTCCAGTGAGCAGCCATTGGGCATTATTTCCTGGAGGATGGACTGGTTGGACCTTCTTGCCAAGGTCCAAGGCACGCTCAGGATTCTCCTCCAGCACCAGAGTTCAAAAGCGTCTCTCTTCCTTCCTTCGCTCAGCCTTCCTTATGGTCCAGCTCTCGCATCCATAGGTTACTATGGGGAAGACCATTGCTTTGACTATGCGGGCCTTTGTCGCCAGTGTGATGTCTCTACATTTCAGTCTTGATTGGATTGCTTCCCCCCAAAATGATGAAATCTGGGGTTCCAAGGTCTGCAAGGGAAGTAATGGGGAGCCCTCTGTACTGAGATACAAGTGGATCAAGTCAGCCAAGGAGCCCAGCCCCACGGCCCCTAGGCTTTGCATGGTGGGATGAGGCCTCTGTGCCCCTGAGCATGTGCCACGTGTGGGGCCACATCTGGGGGAGGAGATCCCAGAAGGTCCCTTGTGTGGCCCCCGCTCATCAGAGAGCCTTGCTTTGTGTGTTTCCCAGGAAGAGGCAGGAACTGCGAGATGTGAGCGTTTGACCTTTATTGACAATTACTCCAGATTTTCAGTGGTGTCTTTCCTTAAGGTGAAGTCTATGACAAACTACAGGAGTTTTTGTCAACTTTCAGCAATGAGATTAACGAAGCCTGAGGCACTGAGTACTGATAATGGTGGAGAGTTTTGCAGTCAGTCAGACAATTTGTTATACGAGGGCTATCCACAAAGTAGGTTACGTTTTGGATTTTAAAAAGGACAAAGTATAGGATAAATCATTTACCATATGCAGCTGAAAGACACATTCCAATACTACAATCTCATGTAATTTCCATTGAAATCTAGGCACGTTTCATATAGATAAATGAGTTTGAAAAGTACTGCTCCAGTAAATTCCCCACTTGTGTCCTCAGCTCTTCCCCCTTCTCCCTTCCTGCAGCGTAGCCAAAACGCCGCGCTGCCAGCCACGCCCCCATTGTTGGAAACGGAGGAGAGAGGCAGCAAATTTACTGGGGCAGACCTTTTCAAACTCATTTATCTATATGAGACATGCCTAGATTTCAGTGGGTATTACGTGAGATTGTAGTATTGGAATATGCCTTTCAGCTGCATATGGTAAATGATTTCTCCTATACTTTGTCCTTTTTAAAATCCAAAACGTAACCTACTTTGTGGATAGCCCTCGTATCCCATAAACAGATGCCACCTCCTATTTTCCACACCCAAATGGCATTGCTGGAAAAAAAATAGGAGTCTGGTTGAAATGACCGGACTCCAAATTACACTTAGGTCTATGGGCTGAAGCCATGAATGCAGCCAATTATTTGCAGAATAGGCTTCCTACTACAGCAAAGGCAGTGACAGCTTATGAACTCTGGCACGAGCGTCCTCCCTGTGTGAAGCACCTGATAGTATTTGGCAGCAAAGCTTATGAATATATTCCAAAAGAAAAGAGGGAAATTTGACCAAACTGCAGAACCAGGAATTCTTGCAGTACAAAGGCCAATTGAATTCTAGAGTCACATACTAGAAATGTCACTGGAGGGAAGGTGACCTATTTTGATGAGCATGCTTAAGCCAATGAAGGAGAGATTTTTGATGAGCAGTTGCAAATTTCACTTCATAATGAAGAGAGGTGTACGCACACACCTGGATGCTCTGTGGCACACAACTCACTGCATCTGCCTTCAAGTGGAGAGCTGTAAACACTGCCACCCAGTGGCCAAAAAGTGTCACTATTCCAAAGGCAGGAAAGAAGCACCAAGGCCATTCCTTCCCCCACTTTGCTTTGCCTAGATTGCCAGTTCAGCAAACACACACGAACCATTATCCTGGAACAAAATACAAACGTTGCCAGCGAGCAAAAGAGAGACATGGAGAAATGCAGCATTGGAGGAACTTCACACCCTTGGCGTCAAAATGAAACTTGACGAGTTGTTGCTGCACCAGAGTGTTGGGAATCACCTTGGACTACTCAAGTCTAGATGTAGTTAGATAGATGATAGAGTTAGATTGAGGGAATCCTTTCCCTGTTTCCAAAGCATGCCTAGACAGGCTTCACTGTGTTTCACTCTATGCTGTTTACGTCACATCCCTTACTTTGAATTTTGTAGAAATGTGAATCTCCAGGGACACTGACTTCCCATTGGTCAGAATGTCTTTTATTGCTCCAGTAAACTGGACCATGAGGTTGGAACCATTTTGGTTCTCTCTTCTCCCTTTGTTCTTCTAGCTAACAAGAAGCATCTTGCTGTCTTTCCTGGCAAGATGTAACTATTAGATGCTTGTTATTTTTCCTTTCTTATTTTTCCTTAGAAACCAGTCTAGAGTAGACTACATAGCTCCCAAGCCTTTCTATCGACAATGGAGTTCTTTTTACCTGAATAAATACTTTTTGAACTTTTACTGAGACTCTGCAGTTGATTGCCATCCTAAGTTGAATGGCTTTTCTTTGCTCACCCCCGTGTAAGTAACTGTTGCATTTGAAAGCTTTGCTTTTGCTACTCTGCTGATTTTGGTGGAATCTCCCCCAGAGAGGGTTAAATTGAGTCTAACCGCTCAGAGATTACCACAACACCTTCCCCCACTTTGCTTTGCCTAGATTGCCAGTTCAGCAAACACACACGAACCATTATCCTGCAACGAAATACAAAAGTTGCCAGCGAGCAAAAGGGAGACATGGAGAAATGCAGCATTGGAGGAACTTCACACTCTTGGCGTCAAAATGAAACTTGACGAGTTGTTGCTGCACCAGAGAACAAAAATATTGTTGGGTGCAAGTGGGTTCTTAAACAGGACAAGAATGGACAAATCCAAAGATGCAAAGCAAGATGTGTTGCTAAAGGATGTTCACAATAACTTGGGCAAGATTACGATCAAATGTTTACACCTGTTGCGAAACATAGTATGCTCAGAACATTGCTGAGCATTGCAGCATGTCGAAGATTAAGTGTGGAGCATTTGGACATAAAGGCAGCTTTTCTTCATGGAGACTTAAAAGAAGAAGTTGACATGGGATGGCCAACAGGATTTGGGGATGAGACCAACAGGCATCTTGTATGCAAACTACCAAAGAGCAACTGAAGCAGAGTATATGTCAGTATCTGAAGTCCGCCAGGTGTTTTGGACTGCAACTCCCACCATTCCTAACAGCCTCAGGCCCCTTCCTTTCTCCCCCCAGCCGCTTAAGCGGCTGGGGGGAGAAAGGAAAGAGCCTGAGGCTGTTAGGAATGGTGGGAGTTGCAGTCCAAAACACTTGGAGGGAGGGTAAGATTGTTTTGGGGTCTTGCTGAACCCACTTCTTCCTGACTCCGTGTCTCTGCAGATCTTCACCCGCCTGGGCAAGTGCTACACCTTCAACTCGGGGGCCCCCGGCTACGAACGGCTCTCCGTGATCCGGGGGGGCACCGGCAACGGCCTGGAGCTGATGCTGAACATCCAGCAGGACGAGTACCTGCCCGTCTGGGGGGACACCGGTCAGTGCCTGCTGCCCACCCACCCCTTTCCATCTCTATTGCTGGGGAGGGTCTATCTGACCAAGTTGCATGTGGAGAAGATCGTTGTAAAGGGGCTAATAACGACTGCCACCAATTTGTAAAGGACTAAGAACGACTAAGGTGCTTTCAGGCAGGGGGAATCTTTTTATCCCACCGCTGCCACCAATTTGCAATGATGCAGCCACCAAAGACTCAGAGAGGAGTCTTTTCTTTCTTCTTCTTATTCACTTTAGATGGTAACGCAACTTGGTTTATAATATGCGACAGAGGCTTAGATGTTGGAGGAACAACAACAAGTTTATTCAGGCACAGAGATTAGTGGTTACAATATTGTTCTCACTTAGAGGCACTTTTATTAACAGTTACAGTACTAGAATGAGGTGAGTCAAACTCCCTAAAGTGTCACTTCTTTTACTTAAAGTAGTTAGAACTTCTTCTTCTGCTACTTTTAAACCGCAGTCACCCCTGTGATATATGATCACAGATTCTCTGTGCCTTACCAGGACACAGACTACATTAAATAAGTCACCAAACTTATTTTAAACCGACTCAAAAATGAACAATTGAGTCTCCTTGATCCCCTCAACCTAGGATCAATCTTCCCTGTGCCTCATCAGAGCACAGACTGAATCCCTTCTTTAAACTCTGCACTTTTTCAACAAACCGGCAGTTGGCTCCACCTACTTCTCCATGGCAACCAGCCTCTGAGTGCTGAGATGCAATAACTGTAATACTTATCCTTTTAAAACACAAACACACAATTAAACATAACATTTGTAAACCAAAAATTCATACTTCATTACAAGCGTTTTATGGGGTGGGGTGTGGGGGTTTGTAAGTGGGGCTTTGCTTCTGTACACACAGATATATAAACACAGGATGGAAGTGTCTTCTTCCCTCCATGCCCAAGAAGAGGGACATAATGGCCCCTCTCCCCCGATTTCTGTGGCTCATACATTGGATTCACTGGAAGGTGCCGCTTCACTGCGCACTGGATTCGTGATTCTCCAAAGCAGTGAGATACTTAGTTCTTGCTTTTCAATATTTCCAAACCTTGATGTGAAACTAATCCCATGTTTTTAATCCCACGTCAATTGAAACATCTTGTTTTTACCCGCAACTATGACTGCATTTTATGAATTTTAATGATTTACATTGTCATTATGTATGTGTGTGTGGTTGTAATTCTGTGGCTTTTATAGTTTCAGATTTATGGATTATCTATATGCAGCACTTCGCTGTATTTTGTTGGCTGCCCCAAGTCCTTTCGGGAAGATGGTGGTGGAGTAGAAATTTATTTATTTATTTATCTATTTACATCATTTCTATCCTGCCTTTCTCACCCGAGGGGACTCAAGGCGGCTTACAGATCTGGCAAGATTCAATGCCAATAATATAACAATACAATAGAGTCAAACATAGAGCAATTAAAAACAATTAGGCATTAAAACACATGAAACAATATACAAAACTTAAGATACATAATTTATTATTAATTATTAAAGTGATGCTCTCCAGATTTGATGAAAAGGGGAAAGAAACTGATATATAAGGGTTGTGGTAGCAAAATGGCTTAAACTGCTAACTGCAGGAAATTTGCTGACCAGGGGGTTGGCGCTCCAAAGCTGTGAGTTGGGGTGAGCTCCCAAATGTTAGCCCTAGCTTCTGCCAACCTAGCAGTTCGAAAGCATGCAATGCGAGTAGATCAATAGGTACTGCCTTGGCAGGAAGGTAAAAAGGCGCCCCATGGAGACATGCTGGCAAAAACGTGTTCAGAGATGTTTACAAACAACAGGCTCCCCGGCATTGAAAAATGGAACCAGAACCCCTCCCTATGGCCGGAGTAGAGCATTGCCATGGGGAGGGGGGCTGAGAAGGAGAGCACAGGCCTCTCTCTGGGCTCCAGCTGTCGTCTGAGGCTGGCCTTGGCCTCCTGCCTGGGGAACATTGGGGTGGGGGTGGGCAGCGGAGCCATAGATGTGCTCACAGATATTCCCCTTGATGGGGGCCCACGGGGTGGGTGGACGGCCCAGGCCCCCCTTTCCTCCCCTCCTCTGCTCATCTCTCTCTCTTCTCGTGCGCAGAGGAGACCTCCTACGAGGCCGGCATCAAGGTGCAGATCCACAGCCAGGAGGAGCCCCCCTCCATCGACCAGCTGGGCTTCGGCGTGGCCCCCGGGTTCCAGACCTTCGTCTCCTGCCAGGAGCAACGGGCATCCCCAGACCCCACCGGATGGACTAAGGGAGGGAGGGAGGGGCTGCCCGAAAAGGGCATGTGCCCCCCCCACCCAACTTTTCTCTACTGCAATAGTGGGTTCTCTTTGGCATTTCTGCTTCCTGGCCTGGGGGGCGAGGGAGCACCCCCTCTCAGCCAATCTGTGGGGATGCAGTGCTGGCACTTGGGGCTGGAGGGCGCACATGGGGCCCCTGTGTCTCTGCCAAAGGGGTTCATGGGGTCACGGGGGTCATTGGGGTGTTGGGGAGGGGTCTTGCTGTCTGGCCTTTTCCTTGACTGCCCCCCTCGCAGCTCTTCTACCTCCCTCCCCCGTGGGGCGTCTGCAAGTCCAGCCCCGCCGAGTCCGCCTTCTTCGCCAACTACAGCATGGCCGGATGCCGCCTGGAGTGCGAGACGCGCTACGTGGCCGAGAAGTGCAACTGCCGCATGGTGCACATGCCAGGTCCGGCTGGGCTTCCTTTTGCGGCTGGGAGCTGGTCACCCCGTGGCCTGGCACTGCCTGGGGGTCAGTGGGGGAGAGCTTTGTGTTGTGGTAATCTCTGAGCGGTTAGACTCAATTTAACCCTCTCTGGGGGAGATTCCACCAAAAATCAGCAGAGTAGCAAAAGCCAAGATTTCAAATGCAATACTTACACGGGGTGAGCAAGAGAAGCCTTTGACCATTTAGGATTGCAATGGAGTGCAGAGTCTCAGTAAAAGTTCAAAAAAGTATTTATTCAGGTAAAAAGAACTCCATTGTAGATAGAAAGGCTTGGGAGCTGTCTAGTCTACTCTAGACTGGTTTCTAAGGAAAAATAAGAAAGGAAAAATAACAAACATCTAAATAGTTACATCTTGCCAGGAGGGATGGCGAGACGTATTGTTTGCTAGAAGAACAAAGGGAGAAGAATGAACCAAAATGTTTCCCACCTCATGGTCCAGTTTATTGGGGCCATAAAAGACATTCTGACCAATGAGAAGTTAGTGTCCCTAGAGATCCACATTTCTACTAACTTCAAAGTAAGGGATGTGACGTAAATAGGATAGAGTGAAACACACTAAAGCCTGTCTAGGCATGCTTTGGAAACGGGGAAAGGATTCCCTCCATCTAACTCTATCATCTCTCTGACCACATTTAGACTTGAGTCGTCCAGGGGGATTCCCAACACTTTGGGCACCAGTCCCTTTGCAGGGGAGCCAGAGCAGTGCGGGCGTTGTTGCCCACAGAAGCAAATGCTTCCACCCCATTCCCTCCCAGAATGGCTTCCTCTTCCTCTTATGGGGGCATCACAAAACTACCAGAGGAGCCCCCGCCTGCCCCTCATCCTCTCCCTTCCTTTCTCTGCCCAGGGAATGGCATCGTCTGCTCTCCGGAGCAATACAAGGAGTGTGCCGACCCGGCCCTGGGTAAGCAGCAGGGCGCTCCCCTCCCAAGTCCTGTGTAGCCCCCAGACCCTATTTGCCAGGTGCCCCTGAGCTGGGTGAGGGCTGGTGTGGAGGCAAGCCCATGTAGCCCTGATAATGCCCCCCTTTTTCACCCAGACTTCCTGGTGGAGAAGGACAACGAGTTCTGTGCCTGCGAGACCCCCTGCGAAATGGTGCGCTACGGGAAGGAGCTCTCGGTGGTCCGGATCCCCAGCAAGGCCTCCGCCAAGTACTTGGCCAAGAAGTACAACCGCAGCGAGCAGTACATTGCGTGAGTGGTCCTCCCCCTCCCCCTGTGCTGATGACCCCATAGCCTTTGGAGATACAGTCATTAATTAATCAGCCCCAGAGAGTTTTTAATAATCTATCCCATATTTATTACGATTTTACCATTTATGTGTTTTAAATGCAATTTTTATCCTGTATTTTTGTTTTAATTGATTTATTGTATTACTGTTTTATCTTTTTATAGTGTGATTTGTATTATGTTGCCTATATTTTGTCCTATGTTGTTTGAGCCTCTGCCCCATGTAAGCCGCCCTGAGTCCCTGCGGGGAGATGGTGGTGGGGTATAAATAAAGTTTTTATTATTATTATTATTATTATTATTATTATTGGGTTCAGGGTCAAAAGACAAAAGGGGGACCTTCCCCGAGACCCCCCCCCAAGAAAGTCCCTCTCGCGGGAGCTCCGCTGACCCCTCCCATGTCATGTATAGTTTGAATGAAATTGTATGAAAGATGAATGACTGAGGGCTAATAATCCGAAGGTACCATCCTAAGGAATGAGGCCTAGAAAATTACAAGAAAGAAGTGAAGAACTCATGGACTGTAATAAAAGGTTGCTGATGAGACCTGTGACAAATGATTGGCTGTCGAACTTTTGGGGGGAAACAATGTGTTTACATTAATCAGAGACAATGGCTCTTTTAAGTTATGGAAATGTTTACAAGGTCCTTACATTAAGAAGGAAGTCAACACAAGGCTAACCAATCAAGAAGAGTCAACATCTGCCCGGAAACTGAGATGGAATCAACATATTCCAAGATGGAAGACGTCTGTCAGTAATGTACAACTTTGGGACAAAATCAACGAAAGAGAGCTTGTTACAATCCAAAAATTGTGACAGACAGCGACGCTGTTCACCGGCCATGCTCTTTGGAGACGGTGTATTTTGCTGTATTTTGGAAGTGTTGGATCTGCAATGGGAAGCAGAATTCTAGACACTTTGCCTCTTTTTCTCAAGGGAAGAGGAAAGAGTGCATTTTGGAGTTGTGTTCTTAGGGAAAGAAGTTTGGGAGTTTTTAGAAGTTTTGTGCGTAGGCAGATTTGCAAGGAAGCAGCCTGGCCTAAGAGATGTTCTTCACGGAGCAAGGATGGAGAAACGGTGGTGCATGCATGAGGATGGATGCATGAACATGTGTGTGAATACTGAGTAGAAATGTAACCCCCTTTGTTTGTTTGTTTGCTAGCCAATGTAACTGTAGGTGGTTGTGAATCCAATGTACAGTAGAGTCTCACTTAGCCAACACTCGCTTATCCATCGTTCTGGATTATCCAACGCATTTTTGTAGTCAATGTTTTCAATACATAGTGATATTTTGGTGCTAAATTCGTAAATACAGTAATTACTGGGAAGAATTATTGGGAAGAATAGCAATAATCAAGATGAACGTCCTCCCCAAATTACTGTATCTATTTCAAAATATACCAATTATTAGGAGATCCAAACTATTCAAAGATTGGCAAAAAGAAATTACGAAATTCATATGGAGATACATAGTGATATTTTGGTGCTAAATTCGTAAATACAGTAATTACTACGTAGCATTACTGCATCTTGAACTACTTTTTCTGTCAAATTTGTTGTATAACATGATGTTTTGGTGCTTCATTTGTAAAATCATAACCTAATTTGATGTTTAATAGGCTTCTCCTTAATCTCTCCTTATTATCCAACATATTTGCTTATCCAACGTTCTGCCGGCCCGTTTATGTTGGATAAGTGAGACTCTACTGTAGTTGCATAGAATCTGTATGTCTGTCTGCCCAATGAGCTTCTTTTTGTAAAAGTTTTGATGTTCCCTCTCAAACTGGAAATTGCAATCCAAAGAGCCTCTGTTTCACAAGTCTTGTTGTCACTCTCTTATCTGCTTCCTGCCCAGGGAGAACCTGCTGGTGCTGGACATCTTCTTTGAGGCTCTGAACTACGAGACCATTGAGCAGAAGAAGGCCTACGACGTGGCTGGGCTGCTGGGTGAGGGGCACCAGATGGGTCTGAGGGGGCTGGGGAGGGGGCGGGGGGCTCCTTGCAGCCAAAAGCAGAAGTCACACACACACACACACACAAATATACACACACACGCAGTGGCACAGTGGGTTAAACCACCGAGCTGTTGAACTTGCTGACTGAAAGATCCGCAGTTTGAATCCACGGAGCTAGGTGAGCTCCCATTGTTAGCCCCAGTTTCTGCCAACCTAGCAGCTCGAAAACATGCAAATGTGAGTAGATCAATAGGTACTGCTCAGGCAGGAAGGCGATGGCGTTCCATACAGTCATGCTGGCCACATGACCTTTTTTATTATTATTATTATTATTATTATTATTATTAAACTTTATTTGTACCCCGCTAGCATCTCCCGAAGGACTCGATGCGGCTTACAAAGGCCAAGGCCAAGGCCTCAACACACAATATAACAATACAAAACAAAAGGCAAATTAAAAACAATTAAAACAGTATAAACAACAAGCAATAAACAATACGCTAAAACACAATAAAACTGGGCCGGGCCAGAGTAATGGGTACAAGATTAAAAGTGCTGAAGTGACAGGTGATATATAAGGCTTATAGGGCAAGGTGTCTACGGACAATGCTGGCTCTTCGTCTTAGAAATTGAGATGAGCAGCAGCCCCCAGTGACAGACTCTAATAGACTTCATGTCAAGGGGAAATCCTTACCATATATATAGATATATAGATAGATAGATATACATAAATTGAGAGATAGAGAATAGTTCTAGATTATAGCTTTGTCTTCTTAGCAAGTTGATAGAACTCAAAACAGAAAACAATGATATAGTACAATATAGTAATTTAATGTTTATATTGTGCTATGCTAATAATATATTGTATGTACATTTGATTTGTAAGCCGCTCTGAATCCCCTTTGGGGTGAGAAGAGTGGGATATAAATGTAGTAAATAAGTAAATAAGTCTCCTCCAGGTAGGTGGGTGGATGGACGATGCATGCCTGGTGACCCTCTGGGTGGGGCATCAGGAGCCCACGGGGGGGGGGGGAGGGGGAATGGGGGTGGTCGTAAAGAACTTTGGGGGTCTTGGGAGAAGGCACAGAGGGTCCCATGCTGCTCTACGTTGCTCCCCCAGGAGACATTGGGGGCCAGATGGGCCTCTTCATCGGAGCCAGCTTCCTCACCATCCTGGAGATCCTGGACTATCTGTATGACGTGAGTTTTGAGGGGGAGTCTGGGGGGTCAACAGGGCTGTCCAAAGGGGGTGACTGGGGGACACAGTGACCTCTCCGGCCAGGGTCAGGAGTCTCCCCTCCCCACCCCTCACCCCTTTGGCCACTCAGGGCACTCTGTGGCTGCTCAGGGGCACTGCTTCCTGGCCCTGGGGCTCAAGGGGCTCCGCTCTGCTCTGCTGCAGGTTCTGCGAGACAAGCTCTGGGGCCTCTACCAGGCGAGGAAGCAGGCCCAGAAGAGTGACAGCGACACCATGGTAACCAGGAACCCCACCCCACCCCTCAGATGAGCCAGGAATGGGCAGCTGGCCCCCTTACTGCTGCCCCAAAGGACCATTGAGGGCTGGGCCCAACCCCCCCCCCCCCCAATTAGGCTCAAGAGGGTTGGCTGGAAGTGTGTGAGCACAAGGGAAGAGCACTCTGCACATGCTCAGAGATGTTCCCTCACCACCAGGCCTTGGGAGAGTGGGGGGGGGTCTTCAGGGCCAAGAAGCCCTCCTCCTCACCGCCCTCTCTGCCCCTTCCTGCCTCCCTCTCCCTCCGTCGGCATCATCCCACCATCATCCCACCTGCGCCAGGAATACATGGATCTTCCCCGTGGGCCCCCCAGGGAGAGCAGAGCCCCCGCGGCCCCACCACCACCCAGGTACAGGCTCCTTCCCAGGTTTTTCTCTGCATGGGGAGGGGATAAGAGTCCAGTGGTGCCGATGGGGAGGAAGGTGGGGGGCAACACTCCGCTGGGCTTGCTCCTCAGGCCTCTGGGTTAAATATAAGAAGGTAAAGGTTTCCCCTGACGTTAAGTCCAGTCGTGACCAACTCTGGGGGTTGGGGCTCATCTCCATTTCTAAGCCAAAGAGCCGGCGTTGTCCATAGACACCTCCAAGGTCATGTGGCCGGCATGACTGCATGGAGCGCCGTTACCTTCCCGCCGGAGCGGTACCTATTGATCTACTCACATTGGCATGTTTTCGAACTGCTAGGTTGGCAGGAGCTGAGGTAACAGCGGGCACTTATTCCGCTCCCGGGATTTGAACTTGCAACCTTTTGGTCCACAAGTTCAGCAGCTCAGTTAAAGGGTTGTTGTATGTCTTTTGGGCTGTGTGGCCGTGTTCCAGAAGTATTCTCTCCTGACGTTTCGCCCACATCTATGGCAGGCATCCTCCGAGGCAGAACCCTCACACAGCCTCTGAGGATGCCTGCCATAGATGTGGGCGAAACGTCAGGAGAGAATACTTCTGGAACACGGCCACACAGCCCGAAAGACATACAACAACCCTGTGATCCCGGCCATGAAAGCCTTCGACAACACATTGAGCTCAGTTAAATATAGGCAACTTCTATTCTATGTTACCCATCAATCTCTGTGTGGTCTTCCAATCAATTCAAGGCATAAACATGCACTTGAACATGAACTTACACTTGAATGTGGTGTGTAATAGCACAAGGCAGTGGCCAGCAGAGACCACATCAATGGGGAGACACCACGGTCAGCAGATGCAACCCAATGTTGTTCCCCAGGGAAACGAGTGGAGATTTCAGCCTTTAACCCCCAGCACCTTCTCCCTTCCCCCCCCCCCCCCCTCCACACACACAGGATGCCTGCAATGCGCTGCCATGCAGCCCCAGAGACCCCCTTGGACGCCCCACACCGCTCCCGTTTCCTCGTGACACGACTCTAGGCCACATGGAAGGATTTGCCTACCGAGGAGCATCGCTGCAGACCCCCTCCCCAGCCTCAAAGAAGAGGAGGAAGCCCCCCCCCCAATGTGGAAGAAGACCCTGCTTGACACAGGTGGGAGGGCCGCCATGAGCCCCCCAAGCAGCCGCTGGAAGCCTTCAAAGAAGGGGTCATCACATTAAAGTTAGCGCTGTTTGGACTCTTCTGAGCCTCAGGACAATTATTTGCCCCCCGCCCCTCACTCTTCACCCCTCCCTGTATACAGCCCCCCAAGACCACTCCCAGGGAGGCTTCAGGTGACCCCTGTGACCCCACCGGTGCATATCTGCATGCACACCTGTCCATTCTATGATTCTACTGCTTGGTTGGTGCACAAGCGCACTGCTGCATTCTGTAACCCCTCTTGCCCCCCCCCCCCAAATATTCAATTAAAGGGACTTCTGTGATGCCGTGTTGCCCTCTCAACAAAATGGGGGGCGGTGGGGGGCGCCGGGGAGGGTTGTGTGCAGAGGTCGCGATGAGGCCCCTTGGAATCCCCTCCCTCTCAAAGACCCCCACCACTGCCCAAAGGAAGGGTCCACCAGAGCGGGGGAGGGGGAGGGAAGAAGTGCTTTATGGGAGTCACAAATATTCACATCAGAGGCAGGCCAGCCCCCCAACCCAAATCCCAACCCCACCCCAACCGCTTCCTGGAGGAGAGAAAAGGGGGCTCAGCGGGTCCCAAGAGAAGGGGGGCCGCACCAGCAGCCCCCCTCCTTCTGTCCCTCCCCTGCATCCAAAAGGGGCTTCATGGGTGGGGAGGGGGTGTCCTCAGGGGGGGCAGAAGTCCGTGAAATAGGGGTGCTGCAGGGCGTCCTCCGCCGAGATCCGGTGCACCGGGTTGCACTTCAGCAGGTTCTGCGGAACCAGAAAGGGGGGAAGGTTGGGTGGGTGGGTGGGGGGCTGCAAGACCGCTCTCACAAAAGGAGACCCCGCAGGAAGATGGGGTGGTTGTTGGGGGACCCCTCCCCCCCTCCCCCCAGGAGAACCCAAGGGGTGGGATGAGGGGGGCGCACAGCCCCTTGGTGGTTCTGACCTGGAGGAGGTCCCGCCCGGTGGTGTTGAGCTTGGGCACCACGTTGACCAGGGAGGTTGTGGCCGGGTACATGGGGTACGGCTGCGGAGGAAGAGGGAGGCGTCGGTGGGCGTGCCCCCCGAACCCAGAACCACCTCCCCCTTCCCCAAACAATCAGTAACAGGGAGACTGTGAGTTTTCTGGACTGTCTGGCCATGTTCCAGAAGCATTTTCTCCTGATGTTTTACCAGCATCTATGGAGGCATCTCCAGAGGTTGTGAGATCTGTTGGAAACGAGGCAATTTGGGAAGCGGAATGTCCAGGGTGGAAGAAAGAACTCTTGTCTGCTTGAGGCAAGTGTGAATGTTGCAATTAATCACCTCGATGAGCATGAAATGCAGCTTCAAGGCCTGGCTGCTTCCTGCCTGGGGGAATCCCTTGTTGGGAGGTGTGAGCTGGCCCCGATTGTTTCATGCACAGAATTCCCCAGTTTTCAGAGTGTTGTTCTTTATTTACAGTCCTGATTCTAGCGTTTTTTTAAAAAAATACTGGGAACCAGATTGTGTTCCTTTTCATGTTTTCCTCCTTTCTGTTGAGATTCCCCACCTGCTTTTTGTGAATTTCAGTGACTTCTCTGTGTAGCCCGACACGATGGTCGTGAGAGTGGTCCAGCATTTCTGTGTTCTCCAATAATGTGCTGTGCCCAGGTTGGTTCATCACATCCCTACTATGGCTGACTTCTCTGGTTGAATCAGTCTGCAGTGCCTTTCGTGTTGTTTGATTTGTGTCTGGGCATCACTGCTGCGTTTTGTGGTCCCCGTGTAGACTTACTTGTCCACAGATGCATGGAATACGACAGACTCCTGCAGCGGGGAGAGGATCCCTCTTGTCCTTTGCTGAATTGAGCATTTGTTGGATTTTCGTAGTCGGGCTGTAGATAGTTTGTAGGTTGTGTTGCTGCAATGCTATTCAATGCTAATCAAGCTGGCCAATTGAAACATTCACACCTGCCTCAAACATAGAAGAGATCTTTCTCCCACCCTGGACATCATTCCACAAGTATATAAACCCCACTTGCCTAGTTTCCAACCGACCTCACGACCTCTGAGGATGCCTGCCACAGATGTGGGTGAAACTTCACGAGAGAATGTGTCTGGAACATGGCCACACAGCCTAGAAAACTCACAGCACCCCAGCAAATCCGGCCATGAAAGCCTTCAACAACACAACAGAGTGACTCACCTTGTAATCGGGGAGCTTGGTCATTCCCGGCCACTGCTCCTCGGTCGGGGTCCCCAGCAGCGTGGCAGAGCGGTCAAGGACTTTTGCTTTGGGGGGGAGGGGATATTCTTGCAGCACACCGAAGCCCTGCACCCACCTAATGGACCCCCAATGCTGTACCC
Organism: Anolis carolinensis; assembly: GCF_035594765.1. Taxonomy (NCBI): domain Eukaryota; kingdom Metazoa; phylum Chordata; class Lepidosauria; order Squamata; family Anolidae; genus Anolis; species Anolis carolinensis. The sequence goes on from NC_085846.1 coordinate 120,063,353, forward strand.
TCTCCACGTGCCCCGTGCCTGGCCTGCCCCTTTCAGAGCCCCCCAACAAACCCCACAAGGAAGGCTCCTCCCTTGATGGAACCTCCAAAGGAGGAGGAGGACGTTGCGCCCAGCAGCAGGCTTTGGCAGCCACAGGGAGACCCGCGTCCTGCCAAAACGTGTTTGGCCACCACACCAAAGACACACAAGGCATGGCCTCCACCCCGAGCCCCCGTCCCTGCACCCCTCAAGGATATCGGAAGATGCGCTTCAGCTGGTCGTCCACGTCGTTGCCTGGAAAGAGGGGCCGCCCTGCATTCGCCAGCTCTGGAAAGAGGGGACGGGGGGTCTCAGCACTCCAGAGTCCAGAGTGGCACCCACTCCTACTGCAGGCGGTCAGGGTCACATCACTAGACCCTTGTGAAGGAAGAGACCCCTTCCTTCCCTCCCTCCCTCCTGTCAGGCACGAAAGGCAACCGTTACCTGCGAAGATGCACCCGGCCGACCACATGTCGATGGAGGTGGAGTAGAGCTTGGCCCCAAAGAGGACGTCCGGCGGGCGGTACCAGAGGGTCACCACCTGGGTAGGGGGGGAGGGGAGAGGGCAGTAAGGGCAGGCCTGGCTGGAGTACCCCCCCCCCCCCCGTGAGTATCTGTGGAGCCACAAAGCCAGCCAAGGAACTCCGCTGCAGTGTGATCCCTCTCTTTGCTGCGCAAGAGGCGTGGGCACTTGTGCTGCTCTTCCAGGGCAGTTCGTCTGCATGCATGCCCACTTTGCACAGGACAGAAGGGGCAGCCCCTTCCCAAACTTGCACCCTTTGTTTTGCCCCTCCACCAAGACCACTCCCTCCCTCCCCATCCCCCCCCCCCCCGGCCACTTCCTTGGGGTCTCCCTCAGCACTGCCTTCGCCCCAATGACCACCTGCTCCACTCACCTCGGCCGAGTAGCACCGGACGGGGATGCCGAAGGCCCTGGCCAGGCCAAAGTCCGCCAGCTTCAGCTCCCCGTTCTGCAAGCAAAGGCGTCCCTTTATTGATTATTTGTTTATTTACAGTACTTATACTCCGCCACAGAACATATACCCTGTTTCCCTGAAAATAAGACATCCCCGAAAAATAAGACCTAGCAGAAGTTTTGCTGAATTGCTAAATATAAGGCCTCCCCCAAAAGTAAGACCTAGCAAAGTTTTTGTTTGGAAGCATGTCCAGCGCCTGCCAAACAGAACACCAGAGCATGAAGGATTGGTAAATGTACATACCAGTTGTACATGGAAATAATGGTAGTAACAAGAACTTCTTGATAGGATTCACAGTTTGTCTGGTTATGCTGGTTTGTGATGACAACTACTGTACAGTTTATAATAAATGTTAATTTTTTGTTCAACAATAAATGTGAATTCTTCTTCATGGAAAAATAAGACATCCCCTGAAAATAAGACCTAGCACATCTTTGGGAGCAAAAATTAATATAAAACACTGTCTTATTTTTGGGGAAACACGGTATATACGGCAAACATTCAGTGCTGTTGATACATTGACAAAACAGACAACTATTCAGAGATAGAGGTATGTATAGCCTTGTCTTCGACATCTTGGAGGCTTGGGCTTGGTTCTGGCCATGGGGGGAGGGGTGTGTGCTGCCCCTCCATCTCCCTGCTGAAGACCTTTGTTCGTAAACTTCCTCCTTTGATCAAATCACCAGCATTTTTCTGGCATTTCCTTATGGGTGTCTTAACACCTCACTGCTTTTAAGCGGTACCTATTTATCTACTCACATTTTGCTTTCGAACCGCTAGGTAGGCAGAAGCTGGGCTAAAGGCCAGGAGCTCACCCCGACCTGGGCTTCAAACTGTCAACCTTTCAGTTGGCAAGGTTTACTGCAGCTGGTGGTTAACCTGCTGGGCTAAAACCCGCTGTCCTTCTGCTGGGATCGGCAGAGCCCTGGCAGGAGGTCCACCCCCCCCCCGGTGTCTCCCCCTCCTCCCCCCAATTGCAGAGAGGCCACGCCCCACAGCCTCTGGGGCCCAGGACTCACCCGATTGATGAGCAGGTTCTGGGGCTTGAGGTCCCGGTGCAGGACGTTGCGGCTGTGGCAGAAGGCCAGGCCCTTGAGCAGCTGGTACATGAAGGACTGGTGGGGAAGAGAGGGGGGTGGGAGAGAGAGAGGGGGGCTGCTGTGGCCAAGAGACCATTTGGGAGATTGGCATTCAGGTGGGAGGCACCGGGGCAGCGTGGCCAACAGATGGGGGGGGGGGGAGAGACCTGGCGGCAGAGGCCACACCCAGGGGCCCAATGTTGCCCCCCAAGACCCCGCCCCCATCAGCCCATGTCCCTCTGCCCAGTCCAAGACATGGGAGGGGGGTCAGAGGGCAACGGCAAAGCTGATGATGCCCCCCCCCCCCCCCGCATACACACACCTTGACAATTTCAGGGTCCAAGTCCCCATTGCAGCTGTCAAAATATTTCTTGAGGTCCTGGAAAAAGCAAAGGGGGGGGAGAGCAGAGAGGACAAGGAGAGTGATTGGGCGCCCAAGACCCTCCCTATTTGGAGAGGAAAAGGGGGGGGGGGCATCCCCTATCTAGACCCCTACTTGCACGTGTCAATTGAGGAAGAGTAAGGGAGCCTGCGGGGCCCAAGCTATGGCTGGACAGGCCTTACGAAGGTCAAGCTGCCCCCCCCCCCCCACACACACACACCTCTTACCTGGTCGCAGAACTCAAAGACCAGAGTGAGCTTCTTGTCGCTGTGGAGGACGTCATGCAACCTAGGAGAGGGGAGGGGGGGGCAGGGGTCAGCACCAGGAACACCCATTGCAATGGCTGTTCTGGGGTCAGCAGCTAGGCCAGGCGTGGGCAAACTTTGTCCCCTTCCTACAGGTGTTTCGGCTTTAGCACAGCACGTTAAGCACCAGCTGCAACAAATCTTACTAATGGAAAGGTTGGCAGTTCAAAGCCCAGGTCAAGGGTGAGCATCTACCTACAGCCCAGCTCACTGTCTACCTACCGGATCAAAAGTAGCTGTGAGTAGATAAATAGGTACTGCTTAAGTGGGGAGGTATTTTCATGGCACCATAGAGGGAAATACCAGGAAAATGCTGGTGAAGGAGAAAGTCTGTGAACAGGGCTCTTCGACATGGAGAATGGAGCGACAGCACCTGCACACACCCTACCCATGTACCTGTGTATGTGGCACGACCGTCCATTTACACAAACAGGCTCCAGTCTCCACAAATAGGTACAACTCCCAGTGCTGAGCAGCCACCACTGGCCCTCCCTCCAATGACATTGCAGGTTATAGCGGGCGCCATGAACATGCCCAACGTCCTCCACAAACGCCATCCTGCCCACCACACAAGGGGAGGCTTCCATACACGGGCAGTTCCATCCCAGATTTTCTGTTTTTCCTCCACCAGACACTTCCCAGTGTTCCCTTCTCTCTCCATTGTTGTGGAATTTGCATGACCCCGCCCACTGCCTCTCCCTCAACCTTTTCCTACCCTTTCCTATGACACACTGCAAACAGAGCGGAATGGGCACAGCACTGTGACTCCCACCGAAAAGGGACCTGGACCACATTTGGCACACGGGACCCTCATGACCAACAGAACATACTGGATGGATTTGGGGGGAATTGGCCATCACATTTGGGAGTTGTAGGGACACCGACAACCAAAAAGCACTCTGATCCCCACCAAGGATGGACCTGGACCTAAGTTCTTCCACAAGGGGAACATGGGTGGATATGTCCTATTATTATGCTCATTATAATGTTTATTATGTTTATGGGCCTGAGGCTGTTAGGAATTATGGGAGTTGGAGTCCGAAACACCTGGAGGGAGAGAGGGCCGAAGCTGGCCAAGGCCTGATGTAATGTAAGTACAGTAGAGTTTCACTTATCCAAGATTCACTTATCCAGTGTTCTATATTATCCAACACAGTCTGCCTTTTAGTCCTCAATGTATTTGTAGTAAATGTTGCAATGTTTTGGGGCTAAATTCGTAAATACAGTAATTCCTACATAACATTACTGTGTATTGAACTGCTTTTCTGTCGATTTGTTGTACAACATGATGTTTTGGTGCTTAATTTGTAAAATCATAACGTAATTTGACGTTTAGTAGGCTTTTCCCTAATCCCTCCTTATTATCCAAGATATTCGCTTATCCAATGTTCTGCCGGCCCGTTTATGTTGGATAAGTGAGACTCTAATGTATAAGTAAACATAATGACAAGGACAATAATAACGACAGAGGCAGGCCCCTTTGCCCTGAGAGAGGCCAGGGGTCCCACCAGGAACAGAACCAGCACCAGCCTGGACCCACCTGACGATGTTCTTGTGCTTGAGCTCCTTCAGGAGGCAGATCTCCCGCAAGGCCGAGCTGGGCACCCCCTGCCAAGAAAGACTCCGCGGTGGGAGACAGCCTTCTGCGCATGCTCCGCCCGCATCGCCCAGGGACGGCATTAAAGGAGGAGGGGGGTGGGGGTTCGCCGGGAAAACTCCCCCCCAGACCCACCTCGTCGTCGTCGTCCAGCCGGACCCTCTTGAGGGCCACGATCTCGTGCGTCTCGCGGTTCTTGGCCTTGAAGACGGTCCCGTAGGTTCCTGGAGGAAGAGGGAAAGGGGGAGGGGGCGTGAGGGGAAGCAGGGAGACCCCCCCCCCTGTTTCCCAGCAAGGCCCCCTCCCTCCCTCCCTCCCCCGCGTGCAGGCGCGGACCTTCCCCGATCTTCTCCAGCTTCTCGTATTTCTGCATCGCGGCCACCCCGCAACGCCCCTCCTCCTTCTCTCTCTGTGTGTGTGTGTTTTCTGCGCCCGGGCGGGGAACTACAACTCCCGGCATGCCCGGCTGGGCGCAGAAAGGGCGGGGCGTCTGCCCGGACTACACCTCCCGGCAGGCCCCGCGCCACGAGGACGGGGAAAGAGGCGCGCTCACTCCCGCCCCCCGGGAGGGGGGATTTGAGGAGGGGGGGTCTCCTTATGCCCTGCGCTCGCAACCCCCCCTCCCTATCGCCCCGCCCCTCTTAGCTCCTCCTCATTCCTCCACGTGGCCACGCCCCCTCGTCCCCTTCCCTCTCTCCCTCCCCCGCGGGAGTCCCATCGCTCCTCCCCCCTCTTGGCTCCTCCCCTTTCCTACACGTGGCCACGCCCTCTCGCCTCCTTCCTCGCGCACGTGGCCCTGTCTCCTCCTTCTCATCCTCCTCCGCCGTGAGCGCGCCTTGCCTGGCGCATGCGCATGCGCCGCCTGCTGGAACCGAGACCTGGGCACAGCCAGGCAGGCAGGCAGAGAGGCAGACGGGCGCGCGCACGCACGGGGTTCCCTCCTCCAGCGGCGGCGGCGGTGAGTGAGACAGGGAGGGAGGGAGGGAGGGAGGGAGGGGGCAAGGGGCGCGCGCACACCTGGGGCGAGGGGCGGGGGGGGGGGCTTGGCGCGTGCGCGACACCCGGCCGGACCTTGCTGGGCCTCTGTTGTTCTGTTTCCAGAGATGGAGATGTGTCCCAGGGAGGAGGGAGGGCGCTTTGTGCATGCTCAGGGGCTCCCTGCAACTTGCTCGCACCCCTCCTCCCCATCCCCCCATCTCTCCCCCCTTTTTTAAGGCCTTGGGAAGCTCTGCCTGGGAACCTCAGGGCGGGGCAGGGGCCCCTCCCTCCTTGCCACGCCCTCTCCTGCCCACGAGTGAATAAGGGAGGGAGCGAGGGAGGGAGGGATGGCGCAACCGCCCCACGCCTTGACTCACCCCCCCCCCCCCCCACGTAGAAATAGATGGGGTTCTCCAGGAAGCAACACAAACAAGCCCCTCCAATTAAGGAGAATGCACTCACAACTTCTCTTTGTAGTCCAGGCATGGCCCAACATGGGCGGAATAGGAGTTATTATTATTATTATTACTCTCCTTCAGGGAGATAGAGAGGGTGGAATATTAATAATAATAACTTCAAAGACTCTGGCAGAAACCAGTGCAGGTGGTCCCGGTGGTGATGGGCACATTGGGTGCCGTGCCAAAAGGTCTCAGCCGGCATTTGGAAACAATAGACATTGACAAAATTGCGACCTGCCAGCTGCAAAAGGCCACCCGACTGGGATCTGCCTCATCATCTGAAAATACATCACACAGTCCTAGACACTTGGGAAGTGTCTGACTTGTGATTTTGTGATACGAAATCCAGCATATCTATCTTGTTTGCTGTGTCATACAACATCATTGTGTCAATAATAATAGTAATTATAATAATAATACATCACACAGTCCTAGAAACTTGGGAAGTGTTGGACTTGTGATTTTGTGATACGAAATCCAGCATATCTATCCTGTTTGCTGTGTCATACAACATCATTGTGTCAATAATAATAGTAATTATAATAATAATACATCACACAGTCCTAGAAACTTGGGAAGTGTTGGACTTGTGATTTTGTGAAACGAAATCCAGCATATCTATCTTGTTTGCTGTGTCATACAATGTTGTTGTGTCAATAATAATAATAACTCCCAGCGTCCCTTCAGGGAGATAGAGAGGGAGGAATAGAAATAATAATTATTATTGTTATTATTAGAACTCCCTGAGTCCCTTCGGGGCGATAGAGAGGGTGGAATAGAAATAAGGCTTTATTACTATTATTACCTGGAATCCCGCTGTGTCTTGTTCTGGGCACCAGAGTTGAAGGGAGATGTTGACTCTAAATTTGAGATGTTGACTCAAAGGATCCAGGGCCTGGAGAACAAGCCCCATGAGGAGCGGCCAGAAGAGCAGGGCACGTTTAGCTTGCAGGAGAGAAGGCTGAGAGAGAGGGGACGTAATGAAGGCATGCCCAAGATGTGAGGGGAAGATGTCCTAGGGAGGAGGGAGCAGGAGACTGGGACGCAATGCAACAACGGCTTCAAACTTCAAGAAAGGAAGGAGATTCCACCTGAACATGAGGAAGAACTTCCTGACGGTGGGAGAGGAACTGGAGGGTGGTGGAGGCTCCTTCTTTGGAGGCTTTGAAGCAGAGGCTGGATGGCCATCTGTCGGGGGTGCTTTGAATGCGATTTCCTGCATCTTGGCAGAATGGGGCTGGACTGGAGGACCCACCAGGTCTCTTCCAGGTCTGGGATTCCAGGTTCTCCTTCCGTACACTCCCAGGTAGCTGGAAAACCTTCTTGCTTGCAAAATTCTCCCTCTGGGCTTGTTCTTCTGCATCTTTGCAACTTTCTCTCCAGCAGCAACTACCCTATATACTCGAGTATAAGCCACCCGAATATAAACCAAGGCACCTAATTTTACCACAAAAATCTGGGAAAACATTGACTCCAGTATAAGCCGAGATACCAATAAAATTACATTAATTGAGGCATCAGTAGTTTAAATGTTTTTGAATCTTTACATCAAACTGTAATTTAAGATATGACTGTTCAACTCTGATTAAATCATTATTTTCATCTTCTTCAATATAAATATGCTAAGGTAAAGGTTTTCCCCTGACGTTAAGTCCAGTTGTGACCAACTCTGGGGGTTGGTGCTCATCTCCATTTCTAAGCCGAAGAGCCGGCATTGTCCATAGACACCTCCAAGGCCATGTGGCCATTGGCATGACTGCATGGAGCACCGTTACCTTCCCGCCAGAGCAGTACCTATTGCTCTACTCACACTCTGGGGGTTGGTGCTCATCTCCATTTCTAAGCCGAAGAGCCGGCATTGTCCATAGACACCTCCAAGGCCATGTGGCCATTGGCATGACTGCATGGAGCACCGTTACCTTCCCGCCAGAGCAGTACCTATTGCTCTACTCACACTCTGGGGGTTGGTGCTCATCTCCATTTCTAAGCCGAAGAGCCGGCATTGTCCATAGACACCTCCAAGGCCATGTGGCCATTGGCATGACTGCATGGAGCACCGTTACCTTCCCGCCAGAGCAGTACCTATTGCTCTACTCACACTCTGGGGGTTGGTGCTCATCTCCATTTCTAAGCCGAAGAGCCGGCATTGTCCATAGACACCTCCAAGGCCATGTGGCCACTGGCATGACTGCATGGAGCACCGTTACCTTCCCGCCGGAGTGGTACCTATTGATCTACTCACATTGGCATGTTTTCGAACTGCTAGGTTGGCAGGAGCTGGGGCTAACAGTGGGCACTCATTCCGCTCCCAGGATTTGAACCTGGCACCTTTTGGTCCGCAAGTCCAGCAGCTCAGCGCTTTAACACACTGCGCCACCACTGTGCTTGTGTATCCTTTTAATAATAATAAAGTGCAATAATAATAATAATAATAAATGCAGTTAAATAATAAATGTAATAATAATAATAAAAATAGAGTAAAATAAATGTAAAAGTAACAACAATAAAAGTGTAAAATAATACATGTAATAAATTAATAAAATAAAATAATAAATGTAACAATACTAATAACAATAGAGAAAAATAATAAATATACCATATATACTTGAGTATAAGCCGACCTGAATATAAGCCCACCAGGACCCTCACCCAAGTATAAGCCAAGGAGGTTTTTTTTTTTAGTCTTAAAAAAGGGCTGAAAAACTAGGCTTATACTCGAGTATATACAGTAACTCTTCATCAGCACAACTCCAACCCGCAACAATAGAGGAAGCCTTGTGCTACTTCAGTGCCTTTTCGGGCTGCTCCACCCTGGCTGTAAATTGCACAGGTGGCTGGATTCCCAGAGCTGACAGTATGGTTGGGCTTGATCCTTGCTTACTTATTTACATTTTATTATTGTTACCCAAGAAATGACATCCTGAAAAATTCAGGCACCCTAACCCTCCTCCCCGGCCACTCCCAAAAGTCCTGGGGCTGGGAGGGGCCCCCAAAGGGCATCCAGATCCACCCGTTTGTTTCTGCCAGGCAAAAAGGGCCCCTCCAATCCCTTATTTATTTATTATTTATTTATTTACAGTATTTATATTCCGCCCTTCTCACCCCCAAGAGGACTCAGGGCGGATCACATTATATACATATAGGGCAAACATTCAATGCCCATATACACATAGAACCGAGACAGAGACAGACGCAGAGGCAATTCAACCTTCTCCTGAGGGGATGTTTGATTCTGGCCACAGGGGGGAGCAGCTGCTTCATCATCCACTCTGACGGCACTTCCTCATTCCAACGTCGTAAATTAGTTAAATTTGCCTCCCCACTTTTTTTTATAAGTGGTACCTTATTTCCTACTTGATAGATGCAACTATCTTTCGGGTTGCTAGGTCAGCAACGAGCAGGGGCTGTTTTTTTATTTCTAATTGACGGGTGCTCACCCCGCCACGGGCTGGCCTCGAACTCATGACCTCATGGTCAGAGTGATTTATTGCAGCTGCTCAACAGCCTGCGCCACAGCCCGGCTCCTTTCTGCCAAGAAGCAGGAAAATCGCTTTCAAAGCATCCCTGACAGATGGCCATCCAGCCTCTGCTTCAAAGTCTAAAGAAGGAGCCTCCACCACACGCCTGGGCAGAGAGTTCCACTGCTGAACAGCTCTCTTTCACACACACGCAGTGAGGAAGTTATTCCTCATGTTCAGGTGGAATCTCCTTCCTTTCCTGTCCTTTGAAGCCATTGCTCCATTGTGTCCCAGTCTTCCCCTCTCTCACCTCTTGACCCTTGGCCCTCACCATGTCTCCTCTCTCCCAACCTTGTCATCTGCCAGCTAAACATGCCCAGTTCTTTAAGCCTCTCCTCATAGGGATTCTTGTTCTTCAGACCCGTGATCCTTTGAGTCGCTCCTCTGGACATATCCCAGCTTAGAGTCAACTCTCCCTCCAGTTGTGGGGCCCAGAATGGGACTCAGTGGGATTCCAGGTCAAGTGGTCCCACCAAGACAGCATAGAAGAGCAGGGGGGCATGACTTCCTCACCAGGCTCTTCTTGATGCAGACCAACATCCCATATATAGGAGTATAGTGTCTAGATCCAGGGAAGTCATGCTACCCCCCCCCCCCCATTTCTGCCTTGGCCCCACTGACACTGATATGGAAGGATTGAGATGGGGAAGCTCCAATGCCGCGAGTCCCTTGACGCGACAACCTGTCCAATCCCAGAGTGACAAAGAGATGAAATGATTTAAATAATTCCAAGCTGCAGCCCATAAATACTGCACGGAAGATAAAAAGCCTGTTCAATAATTCAAGCAACTGGGAAGAGATTCAAAATGCCCAAAGAGTTAAAGAGCCGTGGGTCTGTTGTACGGTCTTTAATTAAAAGTGCAGTGTGTCTTCCCTCAAGGCCAAAAGGAGCCAGCGCTGGTGCCAGACGGACTGCCAGAGGAGGGGCGTGTGTGTGTGTGTCATATATATAAATACAGAGAATGGCAGCAGGAAAAGGGAAGCTGCTTCCTAAACTGATGGAGGAACCCCAAGACCCCAATCGATCGGAGCAGTGTCCCAGGTTGTTAGAAGCCCCCCCCTTCCTTCAAGGCCTTGGCTCAGGCATGGGCAAACTTAGACCCTCCAGGTCAGGGGTCCCCAAACGAAGGCCCGTGGGCCGGATGAGGCCCTCCAAGGTCATTGACCTGGCCCCTGCCCTAAACTTTAGACTTAGGGTTGACCTAAGTCTACCTGGTCTTTGGAGGTCTCTTTGCTTACCTATGGTCTTATGAGATCATCTAGATGGTCTTTGAAGGTCTCTTTGCTTACTTATGGCCTTATGAGAATGTCTAGATGGTCTTTGAAGGTCTCTTTGCTTAGCTACGGCCTTATGAGGCCATCTAGATGGCTTTTGGAGGTCACTTTCCTTACCTATGGTTTTATGAGATTGTCTAGATGGCCCTTGGGTGCCTCTTTCCTTACCTATGGTCTTCTAATGGCCTAATGAGATCATCTAGATGGCCTTTGAGGGTCCCTTTCCTTATCTATGGTCTTATAAGACAATCTAGATGGTCTTTGGAGGTCTCTTTGCTTACCTATGGTCTTATGAAACCATCTAGATGGTCTTTGAGGTCCCTTTCCTTATCTATGGTCTTATGAGACCATCTAGATGGTCTTTGGAGGTCTCTTTGCTTACCTATGGTCTTATGAAACCATCTAGATGGTCTTTGAGGTCCCTTTCCTTATCTATGGTCTTATGAGATCATCTAGATGGTCTTTGGAGGTCTCTTTGCTTACCTATGGTCTTATGAAACCATCTAGATGGTCTTTGGAGGTCTCTTTCCTTACCTATGGTCTTATGAAACCATCTAGATGGTCTTTGAGGGTCCCTTTCCTTATCTATGGTCTTATGAGACCATCTAGATGGTCTTTGGAGGTCTCTTTGCTTACCTATGGTCTTATGAAACCATCTAGATGGTCTTGGAGGTCCCTTTCCTTATCTATGGTCTTCTAATGGCCTGATGAGGGTCCGTTTCCTTATCTATGGTTTTATTAGACCATCTAGATGGTCTTTGGAGGTCTCTTTGCTTACCTATGGTATGAGATCGTCTAGATCAGGGGTCACCAGACTAAGACCCATGGGCTGGATGTGGCCCTCCAAGGTCATTGACCTGGCCCCTGTCCTAAACTTTAGACTTGTTGACCTAAGTCTGAAATGACTTGAAGGCACACAACAAGAACAATCCTAATTTTGGACTATTTCATCCTAGTCCAGCCCCCCAACAGTCTGAGGGACTGTGAACCGGTCCTCCACTTTAAAAGTTTGAGGACCCCTGCTCCAGGTTGTTAGGAATTGTGGGAGTTGCAGTCCAAAACACCTGGAGGGAGGGTCTAAGTTGGCCCATGCCCGCCTTGGCTTCTTTTGGGATGGAAGGGCCTGACCGGTCCTGCCAAATTTGCACAACGGGTTCAAAGCAGTTCCAACCGATTGTGCAGCCCTTGCCTTGCTCCGACTTGCCAAAATTGTTGTAGCGACACTTTCTGGCTGTTCTGAATTGTTTTGCATTGTCCAGAGTGATGGGTACGGTTTCTCTGCATGCCAACGGAGATCCTGCGATATCGGTCAAGGCGGATGTAAATAGTTTCCTTAAATAAACGAGGGAATTAAATTAGTCTGGAGGGAGGGCAATCGGGGCAAGCTTGGGCCTTGCCTCCGGGTGTTTTGGACTTCAACTCCCACCATTCCTGGCCTCAGGCCCTTTCCTTTCCCCCCTCAGCCGCTTAAGCGGCTTTGGAGCGGCAGTGTTTTGAGGTCCATCCCTTGGAGACTGGCATGAACTTCAAGGGTGGGAAGTGGGCAGCCAGCGGAGAGTGCTTTGGCCGGAACGTATTTCCTCCGACGGGCTGGCACTTGCCCACAAAGACCGTTTGGGCAGTTTCTCCATCTCCTGTTGGCAGGGCAGCAGAGGGCACGGCCGCAGTCCGTCAAAGAGATGGCGGCCAAAGATTGACCATAGCAACGATCTTGGTGTGTGTGCGTGCGTGCACACTCTCAAGGACTTATGCAACCCTAGATTTGGAACAGACCCCCCCAAGGCCATCCAGTCCAGCCCCCTTCTCCCAGGCAGGGAAGCACCATGCAAGCCCTCCCAGCAGATGACCATCCAGGCTCAGCTTAACTTTGGCCCTCCCCTGGGTGTTTTGGACTGCAGCTCCCACCATTCCTCACAGCCTCAGGCCCCTTTCTTTCTCCCCCCAGCCTGGCATGGAATGGGAACGTCCATGCAGTCCAAATACCTTCTGCCCTGGAGGAAGGCACCATCCAATCCCTCCCAACAGATGGCCATCCAGCCTCTGCTTCACAACCTCCAGAGAAGGAGATAGATAGATAGATAGATAGATAGATAGATAGATAGATAGATAGATAGATAGATAGATAGAATCCAAGAGTTTGAAGGGACCACCAAAGGCCATGCAGTCCAGCCCACTTCTGCCATGGAGGAAGGCACCACCCAATCCCTCCCGACAGATGGCCATCCAACCTCTGCTTCACAACCTCCAGAGAAGGAGATAGATAGATAGATAGATAGATAGATAGATAGATAGATAGATAGATAGAATCCAAGAGTTCAAAGGGACCATCAAAGGCCATGCAATCCAGCTCCCTTCTTCCCTGGAGGAAGGCACCACTCAATCCCTCCCGACAGATGGCCATCCAACCTCTGCTTCACAACCTCCAGAGAAGGAGATAGATAGATAGATAGATAGATAGAATCCAAGAGTTTGAAGGAACCATCAAAGGCCATGCAGTCCAGCCCGCTTCTTCCATGGAGGAAGGCACCACTCAATCCCTCCCGACAGATGGCCATCCAACCTCTGCTTCACAACCTCCAGAGAAGGAGATAGATAGATAGATAGATAGATAGATAGATAGATAGATAGATAGATAGATAGATAGATAGAATCCAAGAGTTTGAAGGGACCACCAAAGGCCATGCAGTCCAGCCCACTTCTGCCATGGAGGAAGGCACCACCCAATCCCTCCCGACAGATGGCCATCCAGCCTGTGCTTCACAACCTCCAGAGAAGGAGATAGATAGATAGATAGATAGATAGATAGATAGATAGATAGATAGCTAGATAGAATCCAAGAGTTTGAAGGGACCACCAAAGGCCATGCAGTCCAGCCCACTTCTGCCATGGAGGAAGGCACCACCCAATCCCTCCCGACAGATGGCCATCCAACCTCTGCTTCACAACCTCCAGAGAAGGAGATAGATAGATAGATAGATAGATAGATAGATAGATAGATAGATAGATAGAATCCAAGAGTTTGAAGGGACCACCAAAGGCCATGCAGTCCAGCCCACTTCTGCCATGGAGGAAGGCACCACCCAATCCCTCCCGACAGATGGCCATCCAGCCTCTGCTTCACAACCTCCAGAGAAGGAGATAGATAGATAGATAGATAGATAGATAGATAGATAGAATCCAAGAGTTTGAAGGGACCACCAAAGGCCATGCAGTCCAGCCCACTTCTGCCATGGAGGAAGGCACCACCCAATCCCTCCCGACAGATGGCCATCCAACCTCTGCTTCACAACCTCCAGAGAAGGAGATAGATAGATAGATAGATAGATAGATAGATAGATAGATAGATAGAATCCAAGAGTTTGAAGGGACCACCAAAGGCCATGCAGTCCAGCCCACTTCTGCCATGGAGGAAGGCACCACCCAATCCCTCCCGACAGATGGCCATCCAACCTCTGCTTCACAACCTCCAGAGAAGGAGATAGATAGATAAATAGATAGATAGATAGATAGATAGAATCCAAGAGTTTGAAGGGACCACCAAAGGCCATGCAGTCCAGCCCACTTCTGCCATGGAGGAAGGCACCACTCAATCCCTCTCGACAGATGGCCATCCAACCTCTGCTTCACAACCTCCAGAGAAGGAGATAGATAGATAAATAGATAGATAGATAGATAGAATCCAAGAGTTTGAAGGGACCACCAAAGGCCATGCAGTCCAGCCCACTTCTGCCATGGAGGAAGGCACCACTCAATCCCTCCCGACAGATGGCCATCCAACCTCTGCTTCACAACCTCCAGAGAAGGAGATAGATAGATAGATAGATAGATAGATAGATAGATAGATAGATAGATAGATAGAATCCAAGAGTTTGAAGGGACCACCAAAGGCCATGCAGTCCAGCCCACTTCTGCCATGGAGGAAGGCACCACTCAATCCCTCTCGACAGATGGCCATCCAACCTCTGCTTCACAACCTCCAGAGAAGGAGATAGATAGATAAATAGATAGATAGATAGATAGAATCCAAGAGTTTGAAGGGACCACCAAAGGCCATGCAGTCCAGCCCACTTCTGCCATGGAGGAAGGCACCACTCAATCCCTCCCGACAGATGGCCATCCAACCTCTGCTTCACAACCTCCAGAGAAGGAGATAGATAGATAGATAGATAGATAGATAGATAGATAGATAGATAGATAGATAGATAGAATCCAAGAGTTTGAAGGGACCACCAAAGGCCATGCAGTCCAGCCCACTTCTTCCATGGAGGAAGGCACCACCCAATCCCTCCCGACAGATGGCCATCCAACCTCTGCTTCACAACCTCCAGAGAAGGAGATAGATAGATAGATAGATAGATAGATAGATAGATAGATAGATAGATAGAATCCAAGAGTTTGAAGGAACCATCAAAGGCCATGCAGTCCAGCCCACTTCTGCCATGGAGGAAGGCACCACTCAATCCCTCCCGACAGATGGCCATCCAACCTCTGCTTCACAACCTCCAGAGAAGGAGATAGATAGATAGATAGATAGATAGATAGATAGATAGATAGATAGATAGAATCCAAGAGTTTGAAGGGACCACCAAAGGCCATGCAGTCCAGCCCACTTCTTCCATGGAGGAAGGCACCACCCAATCCCTCCCGACAGATGGCCATCCAACCTCTGCTTCACAACCTCCAGAGAAGGAGATAGATAGATAGATAGATAGATAGATAGATAGATAGATAGATAGATAGAATCCAAGAGTTTGAAGGAACCATCAAAGGCCATGCAGTCCAGCCCACTTCTGCCATGGAGGAAGGCACCACTCAATCCCTCCCGACAGATGGCCATCCAACCTCTGCTTCACAACCTCCAGAGAAGGAGATAGATAGATAGATAGATAGATAGATAGATAGATAGATAGATAGAATCCAAGAGTTTGAAGGGACCACCAAAGGCCATGCAGTCCAGCCCACTTCTGCCATGGAGGAAGGCACCACCCAATCCCTCCCGACAGATGGCCATCCAGCCTCTGCTTCACAACCTCCAGAGAAGGAGATAGATAGATAGATAGATAGATAGATAGATAGATAGATAGAATCCAAGAGTTTGAAGGGACCACCAAAGGCCATGCAGTCCAGCCCACTTCTTCCATGGAGGAAGGCACCACCCAATCCCTCCCGACAGATGGCCATCCAACCTCTGCTTCACAACCTCCAGAGAAGGAGATAGATAGATAGATAGATAGATAGATAGATAGATAGATAGATAGATAGATAGATAGAATCCAAGAGTTTGAAGGAACCATCAAAGGCCATGCAGTCCAGCCCACTTCTGCCATGGAGGAAGGCACCACCCAATCCCTCCCGACAGATGGCCATCCAACCTCTGCTTCACAACCTCCAGAGAAGGAGATAGATAGATAGATAGATAGATAGATAGATAGATAGATAGATAGATAGATAGATAGAATCCAAGAGTTTGAAGGGACCACCAAAGGCCATGCAGTCCAGCCCACTTCTGCCATGGAGGAAGGCACCACCCAATCCCTCCCGACAGATGGCCATCCAACCTCTGCTTCACAACCTCCAGAGAAGGAGATAGATAGATAAATAGATAGATAGATAGATAGATAGATAGATAGATAGATAGATAGATAGATAGAATCCAAGAGTTTGAAGGGACCACCAAAGGCCATGCAGTCCAGCCCACTTCTGCCATGGAGGAAGGCACCACCCAATCCCTCCTGACAGATGGCCATCCAGCCTCTGTTTCACAACCTCCAGAGAAGGAGATAGATAGATAGATAGATAGATAGATAGATAGATAGATAGATAGATAGATAGAATCCAAGTGTTTGAAGGGACCACCAAAGGCCATGCAGTCCAGCCCCCTTCTGCCATGGAGGAAGGCACCACCCAATCCCTCCCGACAGATGGCCATCCAGCCTCTGCTTCACAACCTCCAGAGAAGGAGATAGATAGATAGATAGATAGATAGATAGATAGATAGATAGATAGATAGAATCCAAGAGTTTGAAGGGACCACCAAAGGCCATGCAATCCAGCCTTTTTCTGCCATGGAGGAAGGCACCACCCAATCCCTCCTGACAGATGGCCATCCAGCCTCTGTTTCACAACCTCCAGAGAAGGAGATAGATAGATAGATAGATAGATAGATAGATAGATAGATAGATAGATAGATAGAATCCAAGTGTTTGAAGGGACCACCAAAGGCCATGCAGTCCAGTCCCCTTCTGCCATGGAGGAAGGCACCACCCAATCCCTCCCGACAGATGGCCATCCAGCCTCTGCTTCACAACCTCCAGAGAAGGAGATAGATAGATAGATAGATAGATAGA
Source organism: Anolis carolinensis (assembly GCF_035594765.1). Lineage (NCBI taxonomy): Eukaryota > Metazoa > Chordata > Lepidosauria > Squamata > Anolidae > Anolis > Anolis carolinensis. Next base: position 120,080,287 of record NC_085846.1, read on the forward strand.
TAGATAGATAGATAGATAGATAGATAGATAGAATCCAAGAGTTTGAAGGGACCACCAAAGGCCATGCAATCCAGCCTTTTTCTGCCATGGAGGAAGGCACCACCCAATCCCTCCTGACAGATGGCCATCCAGCCTCTGTTTCACAACCTCCAGAGAAGGAGATAGATAGATAGATAGATAGATAGATAGATAGATAGATAGATAGATAGATAGATAAAGGTAAAGGTTTCCCCTGATGTTAAGTCCAGTCATGTCTGACTCTGGGGGTTGATGCTCATCTCCATTTCTAAGCCAAAGAGCCGGTGTTGTCCATAGACACCTCCAAGGTCATGTGGCCACTGGCATGACTGCATGGAGCAGCGTTACCTTCCCGCCAGAGCGATACCTATTGATCTACTCACATTGGCATGTTTTCGAACTGCTAGGTTGGCAGGAAGATAGATAGATAGAATCCAAGAGTTCGAAAGGACCGCCAAAGGCCATGCAGTCCAGCCTTCTTCTTCCATGGAGGAAGGCGCCACCAAATCCCTCCCGACAGATGGCCATCCAGCCTCTGCTTCTGAACCTCCAGAGTAGAAGACTCCGCCGGATTCATATCCTACGAGCAGATCTTCCTACTTCCAGGAAGTTCTTCCCAATGTTCAGGTGGGAGTGTAAGGACATTCTTGCACCCGAGGGCTTTATCACATCAGCCTGTTATCTCGCAGCAATCACATCCTTTAAGCAAATGGTAACAGGCCGCTTGGGAATAATCTCCTTTGCTCCTTATCTCTGCTCCTGCTCTTGCTGCCTTGCGGCACGTTCCTCCTCTTGCACCCTGGTTTGCCTTGCTTTGGTGCTCCTTGCAAGCGGAGGAAACGGAGCCGGCTCTCATGCCCGTCCTCACCTGCCCTTCTGGGGTGACCTTGCCATTTGGGGGTCTCTTCCTGGATTGGGGGGGCGGGGAACCCGCCCCCCCAATCCAGGAAGAGACCCCCAAACGGCAAGGTCACCCCAGAAGGGCAGGTGAGGACGGGCACGGGAGCTGCGTTCTTTGTCTGCAAAGGATTTGAATACAGCCGTGCCTGGACGCTTGACCGCAAGACCTTGCAAGTGTGCCTTGTGTGTGGATCCTGTTCTGCTGCAGACCAAACAACTGGGTGGCCGCTGGACACTTTCTGGGGGCAACCCAGTGTGGGTCAGACTTGGTGGCCTTCTCAGGTCCACTCCCCCCAGTGAGGCTGGCTCGACCCCTCCTCAGTTGCCCCTTGTCCACTTTCTTTGCTTTTTGGATTCAGTTGCTTTTATCGGAGGTTGCAATTTGGATTCAGTTTCTTTTATTGGAAGTTGCAATTTGGATTCAGTTGCTTTTATCGGAGGTTTCCTCCCATCAGGAAGATAAAAGATGACCTGAGTGACCCTCAGCCCTGACCCTGAGGGTCACTCAGGGGGGAGCAGCCCTGAAGGGCCAGATTGCGGCCTTATTTATTTATTGTGTCAGAAGCCAATTGAGAATATACCGCAAGTTTCTTCTGGTGTGAGAGAATCTACGGAGGGAACTCCTGGATGTGTTACCATCCCGCTGGGAGGCTTCTCTCATGTCCCCGCAAGCTAGAGCTGACAGATGGGAGCTCACCCAACTTGAGGACATACTGCAAGTGGCTTCTGGTGTGAGAGAATTGGCTGTTTACAGAGACGTTGCCCAGGGGACATTGCCCGGATATGTTCCCATCCTGCTGGGAGGCTTCTCTCATGTCCCCGCAAGCTAGAGCTGACAGATGGGAGCTCACCCAACTTGAGAACATACTGCAAGTGGCTTCTGGCGTGAGAGAATTGGCTGTTTACAGAGACTTTGCCCAGGGGACATTGCCCAGATATGTTCCCATCCTGCTGGGAGGCTTCTCTCATGTCCCCGCAAGCTAGAGCTGACAGACGGGAGCTCACCCAACTTGAGAACATACTGCAAGTGGCTTCTGGCATGAGAGAATTGGCTGTTTACAGAGACGTTGCCCAGGGGATATTGCCCGGATATGTTCCCATCCTGCTGGGAGGGTTCTCTCATGTCCCCGCAAGCTAGAGCTGACAGACGGGAGCTCACCCAACTTGAGAACATACTGCAAGTGGCTTCTGTTGTGAGAGAATTGGCTGTTTATAGAGACGCTGCCCAGGGGACATTGCCTGGATATGTTCCCATCCTGCTGTGAGGCTTCTCTCATGTCCCCGCATAGGAAGCTGGGGCTGATGGATGGGAGCTCACCCCATCTCACGTATTCGAACTGCTGACCTTCAGATCTTCAGGCCAGCAGTTCAGTCGGCACAAGGGTTAAACCCATTGTGCCACCACGGCTCCCTAGACTGCTGCTGATACATCAGTTTCATGGGGGGGGGCAGGATCGCCTTGGACACCCCCTCCCCTCTTTAAATCCCTCCCATTTGTTCCTTGGTGGACCCTGGATCCCAAAGACTCTTGGGGTGCATCGCTTGTCGTCCTATGCAGGTGCCCCCCCCCCCCCCGTCCACCCAGCCAAAAGAGGGGAGGGGGCTTCTCTGTTTCCTATCCCACCCAGTTTCCTAAACTTTGGCCATGTTCTCTGCCCCCCCCCCCAATATATCAGGGTCACAGAGGAGGGGGGGGCTTTGGGCAGGAGGGGGCCACCTTTCCCCCGCAGCCCCCCCCCAACCCACAGACTCCCGCCTCCCTGCCTCCCTCCCTCTTCAGTGATTTTCTGCATTTGTTTTGAGCGGCTGCCAGATTTCTGGGGCCTCTTGGAATTTTCTCCTCCTTCCTTCCTTCCTTCCTTCCTGCCTGTCCCTTGTGCTCTTGTTTTCTTTTCTTTTTCCCTCCCTTCCTTTCTTTCTGGGGGGTTTCAGGACCCTTGGACTCTGAACATCAGCTGAAACTGTGAATGCAACCAGACCCCTCCCTGGACTGCCCACCTCCCCCCCCCCCCCATTGCTTCTCAGTAACTCTTCCCCAGGCCTTCTGTGCATGCTCAGGAGGCGCCTTTCCTCCTGGGCTGAGCTCTTGCAATCCACGTGTGCCCTGCCCCCCCCCATCCCCCCCCCCTCCGCATCCCATGTGCCCTTGAGCAGAACCTCTTGGAGGGCGCGGAGTCCTGATTAGGCCCAAGCCAAACACTGACTGGCCCAGAGCGGAGATTAAGAGGCCCTTCAAAGGAGGCTTGTGGCCCTTGTTGGGGGGGGAGGTGGGGGGGGCAGGCGCACCTTATCCCGCCAGATAACAGGTGGAGGGAGGCAGCGCAAGGCCTGCCTCTCAAGGGCACGGAGGGCACGGCGCTGGGGACGTTGGGCCCTTCTTGCATTGTAATCAACCTGGGAGGGTTCCATGGAGGGGGCTGCTCCCTCTGGGGCCCCCCATGGGGTGTCCATTGCCCCTCCTTGGTCTGGAGAGGGAGTGGGGTCCAGCCTGGGGTTCCATGTGAACATTAGTAAACAACTAGTAAAATGTGGGCTAGACAAAACTACGGTTAGGTGGATCCGTAATTGGCTAAGCGAACGAACCCAAAGGGTGCTCACCAATGCGTCGTCTTCATCATGGAAAGAAGTGACAAGTGGAGTGCCGCAGGGCTCCGTCCTGGGCCCGGTTCTGTTCAACATCTTTATTAACGACTTAGACGAAGGGTTAGAAGGCACGATCATCAAGTTTGCAGATGACACCAAACTCGGAGGGATAGCTAACACTCCAGAAGACAGGAGCAGAATTCAAAACGATCTTGACAGACTAGAGAGATGGGCCGGAACTAACAAAATGAAGTTCAACAGGGACAAATGCAAGATACTTCACTTCGGCAGAAAAAATGGAAATCAAAGAGACAGAATGGGGGACGATGCCTGGCTTGACAGCAGTGTGTGCGAAAAAGACCTTGGAGTCCTCGTGGGGAACAAGTTAAACATGAGCCAACAATGTGATGCGGCAGCGAACAAAGCCAACGGGATTCTGGCCTCATCAATAGGGGAATAGCGTCTAGATCCAGGGAAGTCCTGCTCCCCCTTATTCTATTCTGCCTTGGTCAGACCACACCTGGAATCACACTGCGTCCAATTCTAGGCACCACAGTTGAAGGGAGATGTTGACAAGCTGGAAAGCGTCCAGAGGAGGGCGACGAAAATGATTAAGGGTCTGGAGAACAAGCCCTATGAGGAGCGGCTTAAAGAGCTGGGCATGTTTAGCCTGCAGAAGAGAAGGCTGAGAGGAGACATGATAGCCATGTACAAATACGTGAAGGGAAGTCATAGGGAGGAGGGAGGGAGCTTGTTTTCTGCTGCCCTGCAGACTAGGACGCAAGGGAACAAGGGCTTCAAACTACAGGAAAGGAAGGAGATTCCGCCTGAACATCAGGAAGAACTTCCTCACTGTGAGGGCTGTTCGACAGTGGAACTCTCTCCCCCGGGCTGTGGTGGAGACTCCTCCCTTGGAGGCTTTTAAGCAGAGGCTGGATGGCCATCTGTCGGGGGTGCTTTGAATGCGATTTCCTGCTTCTTGGCGGAATGGGGTTGGACTAGATGGCCCATGAGGTCTCTTCCAACTCTACTATTCTATGATTCTATGATTAGGAAGGATTTGTGTTGTTGAAGGGTTGTTGTATGTTTTCCGGGCTGTATGGCCATGTTCTAGAAGTATTCTCTCCTGACGTTCCGCCCAGGATTTCCTGGCGCAAGGAGGGCTCTTTCTTCTGCAGCAGAATCTGTGTCTGTCTGGGGGTCCAGGGGGTCTCCTTCTGAGGGAGTTTTGACACAGACTGTGTGGCCATCTGTCAGGAGGGCTTAGGTGGCGTCTTCCTGCTTGGCTGGACTAGATGGCCATTGGGGTCCCAACTCTAGATGTCTACTACTACTACTACTATTAATAATGATGATGATGATGATGTAGTAATTCTGTCTTTGTGCTCGGCAGAAGGGGGTTGGACTGGATGGGCATTGGGGTCCCTTCCATCTCTAGGCATCTAACAACAACAACAACAACAACGATGTAATTCTATTTTCCTGCCTGGCAGGATGGGCATTGGGGTCCCTTCCATCTCTAGGCATCTAATAATAATAATAACAATAATACTTGTCCGCTGTGTCATACTATGTTGTTGTGTCAATGATGATGATGATGATGATGATGATGTAGTGATTCTACCTTCCTGCCTGGCAGAAGGGGGCTCAGCTGGATGGTCTTTGGGGTGTCTCCCAACTCCAGGGTCCAGGGACTCTGTGCTTCCCGCTGGAGGGGTCCTCTCTCACTGACCCCAGCCTTTGGTACGGGGATGAAGGGGGGGGGCAGCCATTGCGCCACAAATGAGCAAGAGAATGGCCTGAGTGACCTCCCCGTGACCCCTCTTTTCCAGCCTCCCCCCCCCCCCCCCATGGCCTGTCCTGAAGTGGCTTCTGCCCCTTTGTCTGTCTGCGCTGGAGTCTCGGCTGGCCCTTGACCCTTGACCCTCAATGAAGACCCACAGGTGAGCCAGACCGGCGTCTGCAGCTGAGCTGCGGGGGGGGTGGGGTGGTGGGGGGGGGTGCAGCTGAGTGACCCTGGTGTCATGTTTTGGAGTGATTGGGAAGGGTCTGTATGCATGTGGGGGTTGATCTCTTGGTCTTCTTCCCCCTTCCTCACTTTAAGGAGGTCCTTTACAGCAAATGGGGGGGGGGGATTGTGAAGTTGTGATGTTTTATGTTACTGCTTCTGCACTTATTGCATTTTCATGTTGCACCTTGAGTGCTTTGTGAGCTGCCCCAAGCCCTCCTACCTGTTTCCCCGAAAATAAGACATCCCCATAAAATAAGACCTAGTAGAGGTTTTTGCTGAATTGCTAAATATAAGGCCTCCCCCAAAAGTAAAGTTTTTGTTTGGAAGCATTCCTGCCAAACAGAACACCAGAGCATACAGGATTGGCAAATGTACGTACCATAGAGTGTTGTACATGGAAATATTAGTAGTAACAAGAAATTCTTGATAGGATTCTGGTTATACTGGTCTGTGATGACAACTACTGTACAGTATATAATAAATGTTTATTTTTTGTTCAACAATAAATGTAAATTCTTCTCCATGAAAAAATAAGACATCCCCTGAAAATAAGACCTAGCGCAACTTCGGGAGCAAAAATTAATATAAGACACTGTCTTATTTTCGGGGAAACCGGGTATTAATAAATAAATAAATGATTTATTAATTATTGCTGTGTGGGGTCTGCCTTGCCTTTGGCAAGAGTGGCCTCTCTTTGGAAGGTTGGTTCCCAGACCACAGGCCAGACTGGATGACCTCAGTTTGCCCACGACTCCACGGCTGGCACCAGGACGCCTGCCGCGACCCTTCTGCCTGTCCCACCTTGACCGGGGAGGGAGCGTGTGCCCGTGTGCCCATGCGTGTACCTCTGACCTGGCCGGGGCAGCCCCCCTCCAGGGGCCACAGGGAGAGAGATGACGCTCGGCAACACCCCCCACCCAAAATGCTTCCGGCCTCAGCAGCCGCTCTGCTCATTAGCCGGCCTCTGGCGGCGCCGGTGCCTTTGGTGTTGGCGGGAGCCTTGACCGGTAGCCAGGAAGGTCTGGTGGGGGGGGGGTGCAAGGGGAGGGAGGGGGGAGAGGGGGGTCAGAGCTGTCCCCTCCCCATCCTCTGGGCTTCCTGGGCTGCCTGGTGCCAGGCTGGCTCCAGAACACACCCCTCCCCATTTGGCAATTGGCCCAGGGAGGGGGCACATTTGCCGCCCCTCCCTCGCCCATGTTCAGAGGGGGTGAGGCCAAGGATCTGGGCCAGTTCGGCTTCCTTCTCCGATGGTTTCTTTTCCTTGTATCAGAAGCGAATTGAAGTCACTTCTGGTTGTGAGAGAATCGGCCATCTACAGAGACGTTGCCCTGGGGACATTGCCTGGATGTGTTACCCCCCTGCTGGGAGGCTTCTGTCATCTCTCATACGTTTTAAACTTTATTATTGTATTTTATGGATTATTGTTAATGATTATTGGATTATTGTTAATGATTTTAGAGGTGTTGCTGCTTTTATTGATTTCTTTGGCATTGAATTTTGCCAGTTGTTGTCAGCCGCCCTGAGTCCCCTAAGGTGAGGAGGGCGGGGTAGAAATGTTGTACATAAATCTCCCTGCATTGGAAGCTGGAGCTGACGGACGGCATCTCACCCCATCTCGCGGATTCGAACCGCCGACCACAAGGGTTTAACCCAGGCATGGGCCAACTTGGCCCCTCCGGGTGTTTTGGACTTCACCTCCCACAATTCCTAACAGCCTACCGGCTGTTAGGAATTGTGGGAGGTGAAGTCCAAAACACCCGGAGGGCCCAAGTTGGCCCATGCCTGGGTCAACCCATTGCGCCACCGCGGCCGCAGACCGATGCCGTCCAAGGGGCCAAGTGTCTAGGCGGCAACCCTGGCATTAGTGGGATGTGGTCTGCCAACCGTACGTATTTGAGGGTGGGGTGGGGGCTGTAATTGGCCTTTATGGGAGTGTGTGGTTTGTGGGAGGGGGGGCACACCCACACACACCCACTGCCTTCCTCATTAAAGAAAGGCCTTTCCCTGCCTGCCTTTGGGGGTCAATGCTTTATTGTGGTTCCCCTGCAAACCCCCCCCCCACCCAAATGTTGGAAAGGACCCAGTTACAGGTGAGGGGTGGCTCCCCCTCCCCAACTTGATCCAGTGGCGCAGTGGGTTAAACTCTTGTGCCGGCCGGAATGCTGACCTACATGTAATCGGTTCAAATCCGGGGAAAGCAGGGTGAGCTCCCTCTGTCAGCTCCAGCTCCCCATGCGTGGACATGAAAGAAGCCTCTTACAGGTATGGTTTTTTTTCGTGTCAGGAGCAACCTTAGTTAATAATAATAATAATAATAACAACAATCCAGGGAAAGCAGGGTGAGCTCCCTCTGTCAGCTCCAGCTCCCCATGCGTGGACATGAAAGAAGCCTCTTACAGGTATGGTTTTTTTTCGTGTAAGGAGCAACCTTAGTTAATAATAATAATAATAATAATAACAACAATCCAGGGAAAGCAGGGTGAGCTCCCTCTGTCAGCTCCAGCTCCCCATGCGTGGACATGAAAGAAGCCTCTTACAGGTATGGTTTTTTTTCGTGTCAGGAGCAACCTTAGTTAATAATAATAATAATAATAACAACAATCCAGGGAAAGCAGGGTGAGCTCCCTCTGTCAGCTCCAGCTCCCCATGCGTGGACATGAAAGAAGCCTCTTACAGGTATGGTTTTTTTTCGTGTAAGGAGCAACCTTAGTTAATAATAATAATAATAATAATAACAACAATCCAGGGAAAGCAGGGTGAGCTCCCTCTGTCAGCTCCAGCTCCCCATGCGTGGACATGAAAGAAGCCTCTTACAGGTATGGTTTTTTTTCGTGTCAGGAGCAACCTTAGTTAATAATATAATAATAATAATAATAATAATAATAATAATAATAAAACTTTATTTATACCCCGCCACCATCTCCCCAACGGGGACTCGGGGCGGCTTACATGGGGCCATGCCCAGGACAGTACAATATAGCAAAATATAAAAACAACATATCATAATACAATTAAACAATACAATAAATAATCGTGTACAGTTGCTTCTGGAGTGAGAGAATTGGCCATCTGCAAGGACGTTGCCCAGGGGACATTGCCCGGATGTTTTTGATGTTTTACCATCCTTGGTAAATCTGTATGGTAAAAACATCAAACATCTGGACAATGTCCCCTGGGCAATGTCCTTGCAGACAGCCAATTCGCTCCGTGACGCAAAAACAAAACATTCCCTCCAGGTCCCCCCCCCCCCTTTGATAGACACATGCCAGGCGTGACTGGGTCGACCTCTTGCCAACTGCAGGGCAATTTAAGACGGAAGGAAGGAAAGACGTTGTTTGTCTTGGGGAGGGAGGGCGGGGAGACGGCACCGTAGGAATGCGGTTCCGTTCACTGTTGGCCTCTTGCGAGACCGTCTCAGGGGTTATTTGTTTGTGTGTATATATGTGGGGGGTCTCCTACCGTGTTTCCCCAAAAATAAGACAGTGTCTTATATTATTTTTTGCTCCCAAAGATGTGCTAGGTCTTATTTTCAGGGGATGTCTTATTTTTCCATGAAGAAGAATTCACATTTATTGTTGAACAACAACAAAAAAAGAACATTTATTCTATACTGTACAGTAGTTGTCATCACAAACCAGCATAACCAAACCAGACAAACTGTGACTTCTGTCAAGAATTTCTTGTTACTCCCATTATTTCCATATACAACTGGTATGTACATGTACCGATCCTGCATGCTCTGGTGTTCTGTTCGTTGGGCATGCTTCCAAACAAAAATTTTGCTTGGTCTTACTTTCGTGGGAGGCCTTATATTTAACAATTTAGCAAAACCTCTACTAGGTCTTATTTTTTGGGGATGTCTTATTTTAGGGGAAACAGGGTAGTGCCATACCCTACAACAGGGGTCCTCAAACTTTTGAAGCAGAGGGCCGGTCCACTATCTTTCAGACTGTTGAGGGGCCGAATTATCATTTGGAAAAAAATACGAACAAATTCCTATGCATACTGCACATGTCTTATTTGTAGTGCAACAACAACAATAATGAAAGAACAATACAATATTTAAAAATGAAAACAATTGTAACCAGCATAAACCTATCAGGATTCCAATGGGAAGTGTGGGCCTGCTTCTAACCAATGAGATAGTCAAGTTAATTAGGATTGTTGTTGTCGTCAAGTCATTTCAGACTTTGGGCGAGCCTAAGTCTAAAATTATTTATTTATTCATTTACTACATTTATTTATTACATTTATATCCCGCCCTTCTCACCCTGAAGGGGACTCAGAGCAGCTGTATGTACATACAATACATTATATTATTAGCATAGCACAATATTAGCATTATATATTAATATATTGAACTATACCACTATACTATGATATAATATGTAATATATAACATATAATTAATATTATATGGTATTATTATTAGTATTATATTGTATAACATAATATTATTATCAATATTATATGTATATACAATATATTATATTATTAAAACTGATATAAAAATATTATATTATAAAACTGAGGGCGGGGGCCAGGTAAATGACCTTGGAGGGCCGCATCCGGCCCCCGGGCCTTAGTTTGGGGACCCCTGCCCTACAACCTCACCCCACCTGAGGATCCAGACCCCACCAGGATCCCCTTGGAATGGGGTGATTTGGCCCTCTGGGTCAGGAAACCAAGGCCTGGGGGGGGGCAGCAGTCAGGTGGGAGGTCGTGCTGCTGACCCTCCCCCTGATCTCCTCCAGGCCCTGGCTTTCCTAAAAGGGGTCCTTTTTTATCGTGTCAGAAGTGACTTGAGAACAGGGCCTTCTCAGTGGTAGCCCCACGGCTGTGGAATTCCCTCCCCAGTGGCATCAGAACAGCCCCACCCCCCACCCCCCACCCCCCCCCCCCACCCCGCTCTTAGACCTGGCTATTCCAGCAAACCTTTGGGGATTAATATGGTCCATAAGCACGATGGAAGAACGGCGAAGCAATTGGTTCAATGTTTACAAAGCTCACTTGGTGCTAGGCTTTTGAGACTTTTGATAGACTCTTTTAATGGATATGTATACGTTGTTTACAGTTTAATCCTATTGTGTTTTTATTTATCTTGTTATTGTCTGAATCTGGCATGGAAGTATTGCCATGGTTTGTAAGCCGCGCTGAGTGAGAAGGGCAGGATATAGGTTTAGTAAATAAATAAGTAAATAAATAATACTGCAAGTCACTTCTGGTGTGAGAGAATTGGCTGTCTACAGCG